>NW_017893407.1:0-79097 GCF_001540865.1 Ananas comosus
GTGTTAATAGTTTGCATATTCACTTGGGATGGTTGGAAACAGTTGTGGGGATTAGCTGTCGCCCCGCGGGTTAAAACTTTTCTCTGGAAGTATTTTTGGGAGAGAGTCCTCACTAAGGATTTCCTGCAGCAGAGAGGCCTCGTTCAAAGTAATTTATGTGCCTTATGTGGAGAGGTTGCTGAGAATATTCAACATCTATTTTTCCAATGTCGCTATTCCAAAGAGGTATGGCACATCTTTCAGTTAGATTGGGGCAAGGTTATTAACGTCCAACAGTTGCATGATGGGTGCTGGCTGACTTCTAAGGTGCCGAATGATCTCAAAGCTATGATTGCTGCTATTTTATGGTGCATTTGGAAAAGTAGATGCGCCACTCTCTTTAACTGTGAGAGCTTTATTGCTCCTACCATTTTTAGATGTGCAATGGCCTTCTGGAGTGCCTATAACCCAACTAACAAGCCAACTAACAAGTTTGCTAAACAGTCTACAATGGATGTCGAAACCATTGTTAAATGGGACCTTCCACCTCCTGGATGTTTCAAAATAAATTCTGATGGTGCTTTTAACATGCAAATCTCAAAGGGAGGTGGGGGTTTTATTATTCGTACTGAGACGGAAAATTTATTTTGTGCAGGGGGGGCAGCCCAATTCATGGCTACATCGGCCTTGCATGCGGAGGCCATCGCTCTGCTCGAGGAGTTGAAGGAGGCAATCAAGTGTGGAATCTCTAAAGCTATAGTTGAAATAGACTCTCAAAAACTTGTTCTCTTATGTTAGTTCACAGATTGAACCTCCTTGGCTGACTCCAAAATATTATTGACCGATGCACATCTCTGGCGAAGCATTTACAGCAGTGTATTTTTGTTAAAATATATCGTGAAGCCAATAGGGCCGCTGATTATTTAGCAAATCATGCGCTTAATTCAAGAAGTAAACTGGTTTTTGATCCTACCAGTGACCTTTCCATAGACTTTGTTAGGATTCTTTTTGAAGACTCTGCAGGTAGAGTCTTTTTGCGCAAAGTGTAATCGATTTTTGTTTTTAATAAATTAGCCTGTTGGCTCTTTCGACCAAAAAAAAAAAAGAAAGAAAAGTTAAAGGTGATCCATCATTTCTACACATATTGGCTAATATAGTCAACCCAAAATAAATGCACCATTAATGTTTAACTATGAAATTTCATTGTCAATTGTTGAGCCAATAAGAGAAAACGAAGAAGAATACATAATAAAAATGACTGATTCCATGATTTTCAATGTGAATGATTTCGACTTAATTAATTGTCATGTTAAGTTAATGAAACACAATTGCATGAACATCAAAAACAATCTCACAAGAAAATGTTATGCTATGTTCTTAGAATATTTTCTCTTGATGTTTTTCCTTTCATTTTGAGATTCGACATAATACTTTTCAGGATGGAGGCTATATTTTCAAAAGTCAAGATCACATATATCTACTTTTCAAAACTTGAAGAGAAAAGAGATTAATTCTTTGACATATACTTAACCAAATTATTTTTGTGGTGGAGATGTTGATCACATTACAATTTCAACCATATCCACCAAGCTATGAGCACTGTTTTTCAATATTGTAAAAAGAAAGAAAAGTCCATTCAACTCCATGAGCAATAGCATTTTATGTATAAAACTAATATATAATCAGCTCATAAAAGTTTATTTCTATGCAGTTTTTTTGATATCACTCAAATGTAAATGTGCACCTAATTTTAAAATATTTTAGATTATATGTATTAAATATTAATTTTAATTTTATAATTATTTAGATATAAATAATACATTTTTATAAAAAAACACTACAATTAAGTTTTTTTTCAAAATATATTTAGTTACAATAATTACATAAAATATACTAACTAGATATATAAAACTAAGCAACAAATTCAAAAATCATAACACTCTAAAATAAGAAGGATTAGAAAAGCAAAAAAAAAATCAAAAAAGAGAGAGAGATAGGAGTGGGTCTAAAATAAATAAACCAGTTTAAAATAAATAAAAATATCATTGTAATATTAAAAAAATACATAACATTTTTTTATTATTATCCTTGTAGAATTTAAAAATAAAAAAATAAGAAAATTAATTAAAGTAAAAATATTATTTTTGTTGATTCTCAAAATAAATTATTATATATATCTATACTACTTATAAAAGCGTGAGTTTTGAATTTTTTCTCTTTCCAAAAATGTCTCTATCTTTNTATCTATACTATATATATCTATACTACTTATAAAAGCGTGAGTTTTGAATTTTTTCTCTTTCCAAAAATGTCTCTATCTTTTTTACTAATATTGTCATGTCCAGTAATTTTCAACCATTAATTTTAAATGAATTTTTAAATAATAATTTATTCTCAAATATAGATCTTAAGTTTTCGCCATTGGATCTCATCCAACGAATAAAAATAAAAGTATCTGTCATTTTTGTTGACAAAAATACCCTACATATCCGTTATCTCCCATTTACGCCGCGTTTCTCAAATATTTTTTTCTACCCACCAATCATGTAATACGTAAAACTAAACTTATCTCTTATCTAACCTAACGTAATACCCGCCAATCACGTAATACCTCTGCTAATCACTAAAAAAAAATTAATACCCGCCCAATCAAAACTAAATAGTTAATTAAATATAATTTTAAATATTTTTAGCAAAATATTCAATGTTTAAATAATACCCACCAAAATATTCTCCGCGTTCTCAAATATAAAATATATTTTATCCATTTTAAATAAATCTTCAAATAATAATTTATTCTCAAATATAAATTTTAAGTTTTCGTCATTGGATCTTATCCAACGAATAAAAATAAAAGTATCTGTCATTTTTGTTAACAAAAATATCATCCATATCCGTTATCTACTATCTACGTTACTCAAATATTTTTTTCTATCCATAATATGTAAAACTAAATTTATCTCTTATCTGACGTAATACCCGCCAATCACGTAATACCTCCGCTAAATTTATTTCCTATCCAAGCATTTTCTCAAATATTTTTTTTCTCAAACGTAATACCTACCAAAATTAAATTTTCTCAAACATAATACCTACCAAAATTAAATTTTAAATTTGTAATACCCGCCAAAATTTAATACCTGTGAATTTGATAATTTGAATTTTAATTCATGATAGTAGATTTTTTCTTACATAAGATAGTAGATTTAATTTTGACGAGTATTAAAATTTGGCGTGCCATAGAAGTGATATTGCTAAAAAAATTTAATACCCCCTAAATCAAAACTAAATCGTTAATTAAATATAATTTTAAATAGTTTTAGCAAAATATTCAATATTTAAATAATGCGTCATAAAAGCATAGAATATTTCTAAAAAAAATTAATATTTGTCCAATCAAAACTAAATCGTTAATTAAAAATAATTTTAAATTTTTTTAGCAAAATATTCAATATTTAAATAATATCTACCAAAATATTCTCCGCATTATCAAATATAGAATATATCTTAATACCCTTACATATAATATCTACGCTAACCAATCTTATCTCATCATAATATTTTTCACACAATATATACATCATATTTTTTCTGTTTTTTTATCTTTTTTAGTATTTTTCATTTTCACCTATACGTTTCTTACATATAAAGAATATATATTTTTTTAGTAGTATCTTTTTTTTTATTTTTATCTATATTTTTCTCAAAAATTTTTTTAGTAATATCTTTTCTTATTTGTTACAGAGGTACATCGTCATCGTCTTACTCATCATCATTGCCTGTGCCGGAACATTGTCGCGTTCGCCACCTTCGTTATAATTAAAGAGGTATTTTAATTCCATCTGAAATTTTTTTTTTAATGTGCTTTTATACTGTTTTAGTATATCTTTTTTTTTAATTTTTTCTTATTTTCACATATACGTTTCTCAAATATAAAGTATATATTTTTTAGTAATATATTTTTTTTTATCTATATTTTTTAAAAATATTTTTAAATATTTTTTTTGTAATATACTTTCTCATTTGTCGGCACTGGTACATCGTCGTTATCATCGTCATCATTATTACCGGTGCCGACATATTATCGCCTTCGTCACTTTCGCCGCCTTTGCACAATTGAAGAGGTATTTTGATCCTATCTGAAAATTTTTCTTTTTTTAATATGCCTTTATACTGTTTTAGTATTTTTTTTTAGTATTTCTCATTTTCACTTATATATTTCTCAAATATAAAGCATATATTTTTTTAATAATATTTTTTTCTATTTTTGGTATTATTTTTCTTAAATATTCTCAAATATTATTTTTTAGTATTTGTGCGACGTGCATTGCACGTGCACTTAACTAGTATATATATAATCTCAAAGAGGGAGACTCTCTCTCCCCCAGGCGGCATCACGTGCTCACCTCGTGGACCNCTGCACGCCCGCCCGCCCCCGCCCCAGCTCGCACTGCCCGCTGGAGCCCGCCTGCGCCCGCGCCGTCCGCTCGCGCCCGCCCTCGCGTCCCTCGCACCCGCCGCCACGCGTCGAGCCAGGAAAGCTCAGGTTCCAATTCATAAGTTTATAAATGCCATAAATTGGCATATCAAAAAAAAAGAAAATACAAGAATTGTAATGCCATAAATTGATTGGTTGGGATCATTTAATAAGAGCATAAATGGAGCGTCCCGAACATTAAAGCATGGATACAGAGACTCATGGGCCAAATCTTATCCATTACTGTGAATTGGTTGTAATTATTTAAATACGCGCGAATACGTGGTATGAATTACATCGTTTGAATACGTATTCGTACATGCATAATTGCAAATGGTTCACCCCACTGCTTTTGAGTGTTATAATTAACTTATTATTTAATAAGTAGTTAAACATGCATGATTTACATTTTATGAACTTTCTAAAAGCCAAAATTCTTGATTTTTTAAGAACACTTGATCGTTAAATAAATAAGGGAAAACTTCAAAAACCCCCCTGTGGTTTCGTGCATTCTCACTTTGCTACCCTGTGGTTTAAAACGTATCAATTTGCTCTCCTGTGGTTTCGTTTTTATCTTTTTGTTATCAATTTTATTATTATTATTTTTTTAAATCAGTGACAAAGTTAAAATTAAAGGATACTAAAGTGACTATTCGATAAATATAGATGGTTATCTGAAGTTTTTTGTATATAATTTAACGAAATATTAACGAAAAAGCTTCCGAAAAGATAAAAATGAAACCACAGGGGGGTAAATTGATACGTTTTAAACCACAGGGTAGCAAAGTGAGAATGCACGAAACCACAGGGGGGTTTTTGAAGTTTTCCCAATAAATAATATCAAAAAATTATAAAATTTATTTTTAAGAAGCTCAGAAACGTAGATGATGTATATGTATATGTATATGTATATGTATGTATGTAAAAAACGAATTTTTTTTTTTTTTCATTCTCAAGGGAATAAAAGAACATTCCATGCACATTTTAAACAAAATTAATTAACTAACTAAAAACAAATTAGATTGAAAAAATACAATGGTTTAAAAATAGACTTAACGAATCAATAATTGTTAAATTCAAATAATGGATTCAAAATTGAAAGTTGGGTTTTTAAATTAATTCAAATTTTTATAGTTTAGGTAGGTATTTAAAAAGATTGTATATTATGGAATACATATATAAAGTATTTACGGTATAATTAATTTGGAAATATACTTAGAAACAACTCAAATTGACAAAAGAAATCAATTGAAAATAGACTCTGCTACTAATAGCCTAATTCAAAATCTAGATTCAGAATTTATTTTAAAATTTAAATTTAAATTATTTTTACAAAATTGTTACAAAACGAGGCTTAAAAGGTTTAAAACCTTAAAATAGCCCAAAATTTATATAAGGGCCCAAAGCCCAAAACTCAAAACCAAATCGCCAGGGCCCATGCTTCAAAATAAAAAAGCGAATCGGATCCTAATTGAATCGGGTTCAGATCAAATTCGACCCGGTTCACAAACGTCTCGTCCCTTCTCCGTTCGATCCCTCCTCCTCCTCCTCCTCCTCCGCTAGGGTTTTGCTAGGGTTTCTTCTTCCTCTCTCTCTCTCTCTCTCTCCACCGTCGCGGCGACGTTGAAGCTGGGAGAGATCGATGTGGTTCCTCTGCGTCTTCTACCACAGGCTCCTGGACTACAGGCGCCCGGAGGTGGAGGCGCTCGCGGAGCTCTTCGGCGCCTTCGGCGGCGGCGGCGGCAACGGCGGCGGCGAGGGTGGAGGAGGAGGTGGATGGGAAGCGAACCCTAGAAAATGGTCGCTGGAGTGGAAGCTCCCGGAGAACCACCACGTCGACTCCCCCTTCCACTTCGTCTCGCTCCCCTCAGAGGAGATCGCGCGGAATATCGCCAATCGGAGTGAGCTCCTCTCTCTCTCTCTCTCTCTCTCTCTCTCTCTCTCTAGTGATTTGTTACCAAATGGATTGTTAAATTTGTGATTGAAGTGAAATACACATCACAGTGCTTTATTGGCTGTATTAGTGATCAGATCAGTTATCAGAATCACCTCTCTATGTGAGATTTCACTCCTATTTGGGTGCTAATTTGAGAAAAATTAGTACTTTTTGAGCTTTAGCTTTTAATCTTCAACTTTATTTAATGGAAAGAGTTTTTCCTTATATTTAAGTATCAGCTATTAGTATATTGTTAACTGAATCATGTAGTATCTTGAAAGCCAAATGGGCGATGAATCGAACATTAATTGGAATAGTTTAGATGGTATTGCATTATTATAAACATTATATTGAGGCCTTTTTTTTTAAAATGTATTGTATTTTACGTGATCGAGCACACTTTCACATACTGATGCTTTTTAGCATTTATTTGATTGTAGGTATACTTGTTAAGGGAATATACGAACTTTGGGGGCAGGGGATTAACTATGAAGAACTGGAAAAGGCTGTAAGAGAATTTCCAGATGAAAGGAAGCTGCCATATCTGACACCAGAGAGCACATTCCGAATTGTCGTGGACAGCTTTGGCAAAGTGATTAGTTTCGAAGAACAAAACGAGCGGATTCAAGGACTTAGTTACATACCATTTCAGGTAATTAATTTTTTGCTTCTTTTTTTTCCCTTCTTCACTCTTTTGGTTATAACCATGCTTACATTACCAACTTCTAAGATATATTAGCTTTTCTAATGGCCAATCTTAATAAGTTATGTAATGCTGCATAATGAAAGTAGAAATTCACGTGGAATAACATCTAATGAAAACAAACTCGCCAAGTTTGAGAATGTATCTTTTGCGTGCGAAAGGCGATTCTCATCCCCTCCCCCCCCTTTTTGGCTCTCTCTATATAGTTCATATGGGCATGATAAAGTTCATCTTGCTAGAGATAAAATACTTACCAAGCTTATAGCTTTTCGATACCTATCGCTACACAAAATTTAACTTTCATCCGCTCCATGAAAAGAGTAGAATACTATATGCTCTCGCCTTGCCAGACTCTCTGAGAAATTATAGGATGATCAGGTTGTTGCTTTGCATAATCAGTGTCGTCCTTTTTCCAGGGGCGGGTCGATTTGAAGAACCCTGAACACAAGTTTTGGCTCATTGAAACCGATGATTATGGGGCGAACAACGGACTCCCCCCAGTTGTTCAGAGGACAGTATTTTTTGGTCGAGAGGTTGGGGCAGCTGATAGGAAGCTTTTGCCTACATATCAGCTTAAGAGCCGTAAATACTTGGGGCCCACGGCCATGGATGCGGAAATGGCCTTTCTCATGGCCAATCAAGGGTTAGCTCAAAAGGGAAAGCTCGTCTATGATCCTTTTGTTGGCACGGGGAGTATTCTCGTTGCTGCTGCACATTTTGGAGCGATGACGATGGTTTGTGCTTGCTTGGAGAATATTATTTTCTTGCCATTTTTTTTTAGTCATTTAATATTCTTCTCTTCATCGAGATTCTGATAGAGAAACTTCAGGGTGCAGATATTGACATAAGGGTTGTGCGCGATGGGCGTGGGCCCGATTGCAATGTTTGGAGCAATTTTAAGCAGGTAGTTCTTTGGCACATTTTTTAGCAATTTTAGAAAGTAATGTCTTGTTCTTTCTTTTTTATGTTAAATTTTCTTTTTGATTTTTGATTTAATTCCAACTCTCTTGCCAAGTGCCAATTTCACTGGATATATCACATATATGTAGGATGACACCTGTAGATGACTGTGGCAAAGATGTCGTTTAGAACACCTCCAAAATTTCTTTATCTCTTATTTTATTCAAAAATGTTTAATTAAATAAGATAACCATCCCTTCCTGATGATTATGCACTATATATAATGACTATGCTAATCAACCAAATGATGATCTTTGTCGGAGTTCTTTTCTCAATGTTACCATAAAGTATAAACAACACTATGTGATGAATGGTTCGTGGTAAATTAGCACCATTAATTCTTTTGATGCATCACTTCAGTAGTTAGCTTGTTACAGCCTTTTTTTTTGCTCTCTGAGACAGTTTATATATTGCATGCTTTCGTGGTTCTTGTTTTTAGCTGATTCCTCTACTAACTGTAATTTCTTTATAGTACAACTTGCCATCGCCAATATCTCTACTGAGGGCGGACAATAACCTGCCTCCTTGGCGTCCAGGATTAAAGGAGGTATTTTCATTTCTCTGTATGGTTCATTATGATAAATGCTGGTTCTTATGGTTGCAGATGTACTATTTTTGTAAGTTTTATAGTCAGGCTCTTGCTTTCCTTTTTTAATATTTGTTGCCAATTAAAATTGTCTTAGCTTGCTTAGATGTTGACCTATCTATTGCACCAAAGCATACTTGTAGATATATATTGATGCGACCAAAGATGTGTATGATGGCAATGATTAATGTGAGCGAAAACAAGAAGAAAATGAGAGAACCTTTCTTTTAGATTTCATTATTTTGTTCTTTATTGAAGTTAATGCATGTTGAACATTTCCTTTCTTCTTTTTTTTTTTTTTTTTCTTTTACTAGGTGTTTGACGCGATAATCTGCGACCCGCCCTATGGGGTCCGTGCAGGGGGTCGGAAATCTGGCGGTCGAAAGCTTCTTAAAGGTGCCGTGGGCCCCTACACAGTTCCGGAGGAGAAACGGTTCGACCACATACCGTCAACCGCTCCTTACAGCTTAGCGGAGTGCGTGCACGACCTTCTCGACCTCTCCGCGAGAATGCTAGTCATGGGGGGCCGGCTCGTCTTCTTCTACCCCGTGGTGAGGGAGGACGGCGTGACTAACAACACCCAGTTCCCGGAGCACCCGTGCTTCACACTTATCGCTTCTTGCGAGCAGATCCTTAGCTTTCGCTACAGCCGAATTTTGCTTACAATGGTTAAAACCGGTCTCTACACCGCGGAGATCGAAGAATCAGCAAAGAAGCAGCACTTGGAGTTCAAAGAGAACCATTTAAAATGGTTGGAGGACGGAAATTTACGCTCTGCGGTTTTTAGTCCCGCAGAGTCCCAAATGGCATCTCTCAAGCTCGAGAGAGACTCGAAGCCGAAATATAGAGGGAAGTATGTGTAGTGAAATGCTAATCTTTTTTGTTGTAGCATTCATATTTCAGGCCCCTTTCCCGAATTCTGTTGGAAATTTTGGTTTCGATTAGTTATCAACCAATTTCGCTAATTACGGAAAGTATGATTAGTTTAAGTTCGGTGGTGGGGTTAGTGGCGCATTTCGCTTGTAAACTGAATGAGGGAGCTAATGAGAAGGTTGTTTTGGGACCATCTTGGCATGACACTGATGTACTACTTAAACCCTAATGCTTTTTGGCAAAATTAAGATTGCGTGGATTGCTCGCGATTTTTTATACTTCTCTGAATTGCTATTGATTTAATGTTGTTCTTAAACTGTGAATGAAGCACAATGTTTGCATGCTGTGCATTAAACTAGAAGCTTGTGATCAGAAATTTTGTTTTTCCCTGCGTAATCCAGTTGTATGATTGTGTATCTATTGTATCCAATTTTTTTTTTTTCTTTTTTCAGTAAAATTAGGTGTGAATACTATTATCGAATGAAACTTGTTTTAATTCTTAATTTGAATTTTACTAAGAAAAAAAGGTGTATCTAATTTAAGAGTTTCTCCAAAATACGCACAAAAATCTTTACTATCTTAAACATTTTTTGTACCACTTAGTTAGGGACAAAAATTTCGTGGGCACCGTGCCCAAACAATTGAGTAATGTTTCATTAAATAACACTATATCTAACCGACATTACTGATCACGGCCTTACAAAACTTATTATAACTCAATATTGTATTTTATTTTTTTAAAAAAAGAAATGCTAAAATATCTTTCATTAGTCATCTCACTACACCACTAAAGACTCCCTCATTAAACAGCAACACTCCAATATCATGAGGATTTCAAGTTGGTAGGTCTAATTTGGCAATCACAAGGTGATTCATTCCAATCTCATGTGCTACACTTCACCTAATTTTGTTGTTGTTTCATTTTATTTTATCTTTTTATGTCACTCCTCTCCCTTAATTGGTAGCATGTAAATCTCAATGTACAATTACTTTATTATGAAATTGAGATCATTGTCATTACCATACTCTTTATCTTAATGCTTTTTTTTTAAAAAAAAATTCTTTTTTAATAGCATTAATGTTTTCTAGTTTACAAATTATCATTAATTATTTTTTTGACTAAATTACAAAAATCTCGCAATCAATATCAGCTTTTTCACTTTTTTTTTGTCATTCAAAAATCTACACTTTACCCGCTTAAAAAATAAAAAATATTCACAGGGGGTTACGTTGTGACAAAATAATTAAATTGCCCCTCATTTTCTTAGGGGTGGTGGGCGTGGACAGAGGGTGGGCGAGGGCGAGGGTGAAGCAGCGGAGGAGGATGAGGACGTGTGTGTCGGCATAGACAGAGTGGGGGGCGAGAACGAGGCGGCACAGCCGAGGATATGGAAGGAGAAGGGTTTCAGAAATATTTTAGGTATAAAAAATAGAATATAAACGAAACCCTAACGGAACACTGACGGCGGGGGTCAAAGTGAATATATTTTAATTTTTAAGAGAGCAAAGTGTAGGTTTTTAAATGACAGGAAAAAAAATAAAAAAATAGGTATTGACGGGTTTTTATTTGTAATTTAGCTTTTTTTTTTTTCTTATTTTGTAAGTAGGTTACAATATGCAACTTTGCATGGAAGGAGTCAAGAGTTTGGTTTGCCATATTTGGTCCTTGATGATTAATTCCAAGAGAGTTATTGGGATGATTAAATTGGAAAAGTAATTGGATCTATTTCTTTCACACATTTTTAAGAGCAAGTCCTTCCTACTCATGAATGTTTTTCTTTTTCATATACTATTATTATTCAAGTCCTTCCTACTCATGAATGTTTTTCTTTTTCATATACTATTATTATTCGAATTTGAGACCCATTAAGCTAAAAAGTGGTAAAATTTTTGTATGAAAAGATCATATTTGTTATGAGAGAGAGAGAGAGAGAGAGAGAGAGAGAGAGAGAAAAGTTGGGTGAAGAAGTATGTTGAGAACTAGGACATGATGTGAAATTTAACCCTATCTTATTCCCTCTCTCCCAAATGAGATGTGAAATCTCTTCTTGCTTATTTACTACTAAACTTTGGTAGTTTCAATACTTTAGGTTGTACTTCAATTTCTTGATGAAAGGAAGGTTTTCATTGTACTTTGTCTTGTTCTAACCTCACAAAATAGTCCCTTTCTAGGTCCAACCATTTATTTTTTTTTTTCTGTTCCCTTCCAATAGATATTCAATCAATTTGAAAACAAAAAATCAAAGATTTAAGTACCCATCGGCATGGATCATATCCATAATACCGTATCGTGCCAATAAAATATCAGCACGATACAACCTCCATGCCGATGGCAATAGCTCATGCCCTCTATTCTTTAAATTAGTAAGTAATTTTCTTAATAAAGTTCAAAAAATTTGATAAAGATATATAATAAATAGGTAGAATATTTTATTGCTGAAGAAAATAAATATTTCATCACACATGTACTGTTGTGGTTGGCACGCGTCGATATGATTCGGTATGGACTGTGCCGTATTCTGCCAGTAAATTTTCAGCATGACTCCATATCACGGCACTTAAATCCTTAAAAAAAAAATTGATATCTTCTTGTATAATTTCTTTTTAAACTAGCCTTTTTTTAAAAAAAAATTTTGTTGCCCCTTATCTCCACCCTTAATCTTAAACAATAAGACACTTTATAAGATAACTCTCCCTCACCTCACTCATTTTTTAGCCAAATGTGCTTTGCTTGGGAGCAAAGAGATGGTTTGATGTAGGGCCCAAATTTTTGTGGTAGTTGGATTTGGTGACTACAAAAGGGATGAGGCATTGAGGTAGGCTACCTACATGCCAACAAATTCCTTTTTTTTTTTGTTCAAAATAGTAATTTTAACAAAAACAACACCTCTTAGTTTTAACATAAATACCATCTATTCAAAAAAAGCAAAAAAGAGAAAACAAAAATAGATAAATTGATGTCCAAACTTATTGTTATGTACAATGGTCATGGATGGTCAAAATATTTGGCATGTATATTACTATCCTATCTTATTTGAAATTTTCATAGGAAGAGTCTATTTCACCCTTCTATCACTAACAAGAGAAAAGTTAAAAGGGACAATAGATTAAGTACAACAAACAACAACAATGAAGAGAGTGTAGCAGTGTCACTGTTGCAAAACTAAGAAACTGGAAAAGTTGGTCTTTTTGAGTTTTTGAGTTCTCTTACATTTTTTTTGTTTCTGTAGCTTATTTTGGAGCTTATTTTTTGTATCTTGTTCTTCTTTTTCACCCCTTTGTTTTGATCATCACACTTTAAAAAGTTGCTTCATCCCCTTGTCATTTTGGTTTTGCTCCTTGTCCACTGCAGAAGCAATTCTCTAACTATTAATTTGGTCCTCATATTTCATCATTCATGTTCTATCTAATCTCACTGCGTTGAAGTGATCCATTTAAGAGACCTTTTCTCCGATGCTCTCGTGATCTCGTGTAAATATTTTCGAGTCTCTTGAGTTCTTAATCTGTTAGGAGAAATAGGAAATGAGGGTGTAAATCGCCGAAGCCGATCGCGATGAGGGGCCTCGCAGGCATTGCTTCAGTCCATGCAGAAACCAGGCACCGGTTGGCGCCGTAAGTTTCATCACATTATGCTTCTCTTTTCTCTCTTTTTTTCTTTTCTTTTGCATCTTTCTGGGCAAAGTATCAGTATTGTTGCTGCAAACCATATCACCTGCAACTTTTTTATCTGATTCTTCCAGTTTTTATTAATCCATGTTATAAACTAGTTAGTTATTTCATGTTTTTATTCGATTATATTACTGTGTGGTATATTGTATTTGATCTATTTCGTAGAATCACCATTTATGCTCTTGATTCTTTTTTTTTCTTTTTGCTGCGAAATCTTCTGTTATTTATCGATAAGTTGCGCGTTTCTTCATTTTTTTGTTTTTGGAGGAGTTTAAAGAAAATTTGTGGGAGAACTTCTGTTAGAAGCGACATTTTTGATGCATTATCTTTCGGTTTCAATCAGAGCATCATTTGCCGCTTTTAGTGAATCCCAAAAGAAAAACCTTTTAAACATGCGGCGGCATGAAACATAATCTACAAATGCGAACAAAAAAAACGATTCGCGTAACACACTCAATATGCGGAAAACCGTAAATAATCCTTTAGAAGACCATTGATAGAGAACTACACTTCTTATCATAACTGAATCTCAGAATTACTAATACATAAATCAATTTAGAAGCACAAGTGTTTCAGAATATTGGGAAGGTTCGTTTGGTTATCGCAAATTCCCAATTCTACACAAGCTTTACAACTAGTCGAACATACATAATTTTCGCAAATACATTTACATGAATACATTTCCTCTTCCCAATTCCTTGCTGTGTTACGGACCGATATAGCTAAGTTGGCTTCTTTCCAATTTCAGCACCAATTCGAGCAAAAGGAGGTTCCAAAGAAGCAGCTATCTCAAAGACGGCAGCAAGCCATTCATCAAACTGCTGCTCGAGAGCTCGGGTTGCAAAGTACGGTTTCTGAGATTTGTTCTCGTCGTTCTCACATGTGGCTTCTTCCTCATGCTCATGCACTCTCCGACGGTTCATTATAAGGAGCATTTCATGTACACTAGTTCACGGTACTTGCCTCAACATCGCCGCTAGATAGTCTCTTCTTCTCTGATATTTTCTCGTAGCTGTTTCATGTACACTAGTTCATAGTACAGACTGACAAATCTTTCTCAAAGATGTTGAATAACTTTTTTGAATTCGAATGCTCTGAGCACAGATCCAGGTTTGTAACTGTCGGCTGGATGTGGAACCCGGAGAAACCAGACACAGGCTACAAATCGAACTTGATCATCGATTGGTCGCAGATATCGAAAGCAATTGGAAAACTCAATAGCCAAAAAGTAGACCTTAAAACTGGTTTGCTGAACTTCAACAAAGAAGAGATTAATACATGGCAGAGTATTCTACCTCACACTGATGTTTCCGTAGTTCATCTCGATCACGTCCAAAAGAATGTAACTTGGGAGGATCTCTATCCCGAATGGATCGACGAGGAAGAAGAATCCGAAGTGCCCTCTTGCCCTAATTTTCCCAACCCGAAGCTTTCCAAAAAGGCCCATTTTGACATCGTGGCAGTTAAGCTTCCTTGTAGGAGTTCAAAAGGCTGGTCGAGAGATGTTGCTCAGTTGCATCTGCAGCTCGCAGCAGCTAGAATCGCAGTGGAGTCTACGAATTTTCAAAAGCCAGTGTTTGTGCTTGTAGTAAGCAGATGTCTCCCTATTCCTAATCTCTTCAAGTGTAAATACCTTGCGTTTCGTGAAGGAGATGTATGGGTGTACAAGCCAGAGCTGAGAGAGCTCAGGGAGAAGCTACAGCTCCCTGTCGGGTCTTGCAAACTAGCACTTCCATTCAAAGCAAAAGGTCAGCTTGGTTCTCTTCTTTAGTAAAATCGCAGGAAGGAATTTCGCGCACATACCCTTGGGAATGTGCAAAGTTGCGCAGATATCCCAGTAAAGTTGGTGTTATCATGTGTAAACCTGAAAACCTTGCTTATTTGTGACCTCGTCCCTGTATGGCATCAATGCAAATGCGGTTTTCTCTATGCACCTTCAAAGGGGCATGAATGCAAATAACTTGTGGTTTTGGGGCGCACATGCTGATACCAACTTCGCAGGGATATTTGTGCAATTTCACCTATTTGCAAGGGGGTATATGTTGGAAAAAGTCCTTCCAAGAAACCCCATACAAATATCGTATAGCTTCAATTTTGACCTCCGAAATATTAAAACCTATATATTACCCCTTAAAATACAGAATTCATCACTTTGCCCCTGAAAAATCCATCACTTTGATCGCAAGTTTAATAGGGGTGCAATGTAGGTTTTAAAAATTGACAGGGACAATGTGAAGATCACAATATTTATGGGGTTTGATTATATATATGTATATGCTTATTTCTCCCCCCAGTTCAGGAAAGTTCTACTTACCGCTATTAAAAAAACAAATGCAGAACACCCATACTTACCTTCATCTCACCGAGTAGCTTACGCGACCATACTTCACTCTGAGAGCGTATACGTCTGCGGCGCAATAACTGTGGCTCAAAGCATCCGACAAGCAGGATCCACAATAGACCTAATAATCCTCGTCGATGAAAATATTAATAATCATCACCGAAGTGGCCTCAAAGCGGCGGGTTGGAAAATAAGAACTATTAAAAGGATACGGAACCCTAAAGCAGAACCCGAATCATATAACGAGTGGAACTATAGCAAATTCTGGCTCTGGCGTCTTACCGATTATGATAAAATCATATTCATCGATGCCGACCTTTTAATCCTTCGAAACATCGATGTTTTGTTTTCAATGCCCGAGATCAGCGCAATTGGCAACAATGGAACTCTTTTCAACTCTGGTGTGATGGTAATTGAGCCTTCAAATTGCACATTTCAATTGTTAATGGATCATATAGGTGATATTGAGTCGTATAATGGTGGTGACCAAGGTTATCTAAATGAGATATTCACTTGGTGGCATAGAATTCCTTCACACATGAATTTTCTGAAGCATTTTTGGGAAGGAGATGTGGAGGAGACTAAGGCATTGAAGACTTACTTATTTGGGGCCGACCCGCCGACTTTACATGTGCTCCACTACTTGGGACTAAAACCGTGGTTGTGCTTTAGGGATTACGACTGCAATTGGAATGTGGATAATTTGCAGGAGTTTGCGAGTGATGTGGCGCATGCCAGGTGGTGGAAGGTGCACGACAGAATGACTACATACTTGCAGAGCTTCTGTCTTCTGAGTGAGAAGCAGAAGGGCCAATTGGAGTGGGATAGAATACAGGCAAGGAAGGCGAATTATAGTGATGGCCACTGGAAAAGGACGATTACCGATCCGCGACGAAATATCTGCAATGAGGAGATCTGTAACGGGAAGAAAAAGGAAAAGCTTTCAGACGATCGAAATCGGTTAGACCATGGATTTAATGCATCCAGTTCCACTAAGATAATTTCAAAGCTGTAATTTTTCTTGGTTTCAGTCCCATTCCTTGATACAGATTCTTGTTTCTGAAGAAGAATAGTGCTTTAGGCTTCCAATATATACACAGATGCTGAGTGTAAATTGAACATTTTAGGACCCTATACTGATGCCATTGTCTAATGCATCTCTTGTTTATAGAATTTTTTGTGTGAAAATAAAGCATCTGTTATCATATTGTTTAAGAACACCTAGTTGTACTTTTCTTCAGAAACAAGCTGTCTTTACAAAACTGGAATGTGTTCATTATTGAACTTCTAAATATTTAATACCAAATTCATGTACATTACATAAGTTGGACCACTAGATATCATAACTAGAACTAGAACAAATATGAACTGCTTTTCTTAGACCTGCATTGGTTCTATTTGAGGGGGAAAAAACACTGAATTGGGGCTATTTTGGCCCTTGATACTAAAGCTTCTACAGAAGTATTGTCTGAATAGAACTACTTAAAGAAGCATCGACAACTTTTCCGTCAAAAACCCCAAGGATTTCCTACTGCAGTAGAAGCAAAAGCTTCAAACTTAAGCTCCTACAATGGGGCACCAAAAGCACAATTCAGCTTGAGCAGAAGCAAAAGATCCAAACTTTTTCTTTGCAAAAGCCTAAATGCCGCCTTTTGGAGTGAGCGATGCCACTTAGGAGACAAAAAGTTTTTAAATGAGAAAATATTTGCATTACCTGCGTCTAAGTAATGTAATTCATGCACATTAACATATGCCGAAAGAATGCAATTTGTCCCTTAAATCCAAGTAAAATCAATTGAATACTATTAGAAAACATAAAAAAGGATTGGAATCCTTGCTAACATGAGACCTCAGCCACTTCTTTTGGAATTAAAAGAATTAGTCATAGTAACTCAAATAATTAATTTGCTTTAGCTTGAAGTATCATCTACAATAGCTTAAAGCTCAAACTTAATATTGCTGTGTCTATGTCCAGTAAGGAAACATTGCTTTCTTATATCCTTTTCAAGGGCCAATTTCAGTAACACTACTTTATAAGAGCTCTCTCTCTCTCTCCACCCAAACCCATGTTACATATTTTTGTTCAAGAATACAGATATATGAATCTAAATCAGGATAGAAGTTAAAACACAAAAATACCTAGAGATGTTTATCTAAAACAAATATAAATCCAGATTACATTTTCAATATAACTTTGTCCAAGCAAACTTGGAGAAGAAACTTAAATTTGCTGCACAATATCCTATTCAGTGTTGCTTTATATTACAACTTGATCAAGTAACTTATAGCCAATCATGCTACCATAAAGTTATTAAAAATGGTTCATTTATAGCCGTCAAGATTCACGATACAGGTTAGATGCAAAATTGGACTTGTAGATGACAAAAATAAGGAGATATGGGACTTGCAAACTCGGTAAAAAAGAAATAAAAAAGCAAACATAAGAATTGAACCTAAAAGAATGGAACTATAAGCTAAAATCTATGTAATGAAAGAAATACAAGGAAATTAAAAAAAAAGAGTAGAAAATGGGAAGGTAAATGAAGGATCTGGGACTGTCGCACCAAATCTAGGCATGGTGACTTAGATGAATTTCTTACTTGCAAAGCTTGCGCATGCTTCCAGAGTACCATTTCCGTGCAACCATCTATGTTGGCGAGAACAACTCAGCATTTCATCCAAGAGACCTAAAAAATGATGCATATCCATCAATCCATGAATTATCTCAATTCCCTGTATATTGCTTTCACCTCATTATAATTCCTGAAAGTCCAATAAAACATTTCCAGCAACATCTCCCATTCATCTGCCACCAACACCCACACCAGAAACATCACAAATCGGTGTCCTTTTAGCTGCATGATTAGTAAATTATCCACTCGAATTCCCTAAGGAAATTCTTCAAAAACTCTGGGCATCAATGAAACATTATGGTAACTATAATCAAAACTCAACAGGCAACCCACTCATCCCCTTGAATAAAATTCTCCGGAGAGTAAACACCCAAATGCTCCTCTTCTATTTGGCTGCTCCACTCCACTCTCGCACTAGCATTCGCCCCAGGTCCCAAACTCCCGTACTCCCCATAGAATAGCGTTTTCAGCGCAAAATCACCCCGCCACGGCAGCCACCCCTCAGGTCGCACTACCTCCCCAAAGTAACACCTCACAAACACCGTCCGCGAGTACTCCTTCCACGGCCTCCCCAGATACACTCTGTGCACCCGCGGCTTCTTCCTGTACAATTCCAAGTACTCTGCGCTCCCAGTAACTGTGCAATTGTAGAACACAAAGCCTGTGGGCTGCGACGGGTCGGTCCGCCCGTGCGCCGTCACGGCATTGCGCTCCCCCTTCTCTGGGTTCTCTAGACGTGGCACCACCTCGATGAGACAACTGTCCATAGTCACAGGTTCAACATTTTAAAGGAATTCGAAATAGTTCAGTTAGTAATAATAATATCTAAACTCCATTTTGGCTATAAATAACCTAGAAATTTCATAGTGTCTTGATGATTTTCTTGCAAACATTCTCAGCCTAGTGAATTATACTAGATTAGCCATCCAATCCAATATTCATGAGCTATTTGCAAATTCGTTAAATGAATCAGAAATTTTTACAACAATAGCCGACCTATCGAACACCGCAGCGGCATTTCCGAAGATGAAGTCAACGGTGCCGGAGATGCGGCAGTGGCTGTACAGCTGACGGAGGGAGCGGGCGTAGAGCGTGTCCTGGTGCCCGCGGAACTCGACGTGTTCGAGGACCGACATATCGCTGTCGGACCGGAATGCGACGGCCTGGTGCGCCCCGGGGCCGGCGGCGTTCTCGAAGGTCAGCCCCCGCGCCCGGAACCCGTCGGCGAGGACGGCGACGGTGGCGGTGTCGTAGGTGGTGAGGCCCGGCATCTGGGCGTGGCGGGCGCCGGTGACGACGGTGGCGCCCATGCCGTCGCCGGCGAAGACGAGGTTCGTCTTCTCGAAGGGGACTAGAACGTTCTCCTCGTAGATCCCGGCCTTGATGTGGATCACGAAGCGGCCGGATCCGCTATCGGGGGCGGCGGAGGCGGCGTCCTGGATGGATCGGAAGTCGCAGCGCCCGGATCTGCACACGGTGGCGTCGGGAACGGGGAGCGGGGTCGGGAACAGCGGGGACCGGGGCAGGGTTAGGGTTNCGTATATAAAAAGATAATAAATTTTTATAATAACGGCAATTCAGTAGAGTTTAATTTAGCCTCTATTTTAAAATGATATCAATTTCTATTATTTTTATCGATAAAAACAGGGATGGAGAGGAACTAACTTCACCACGACACCACCCAGGTGGTAAATGATGATCTGTTCTGGCCTTTTGCTGTTTTGTCTGCTAACCCAGGGTGCGCCTGTTAATGTGCATGCGTTTTTTTGATGGGGTTGTTGATGGGTTAGTAGAATGATGACATCGTATCTCAAGCCGAACGCACAAAAATTTTCGCGCCACCGTAGACACGACAGTTTAGCAAAAGCTATGACTTTGAAGATTTAGCTGCTAGATGAGGCAATATGAACTATATTTTATAACTTCATAAATTTTTATTTAAAATATTAAAAAGCCATAATAAATGGTTAGTAGAACAATAGCATCTTGTTTCAGACCGAAAACACGAAAATGTTCGCGTCGTTGTAGGCACAATAGTTCAGTAAAAGCTATGATTCTTAATACTTAGGTGCTAGACAAGATAATCAGAACTAGATTTTATAACTTTGATAAATCTTTTATTTAAAATATTAAAAAGTTATAATAAATAGATCTCTAATTTTTATTTTTAGAGTATTTTTTACTACTACACCATAATTTTAAAATCTATTTTCTGTGGCTAGAACGAAATATATCATTTTTTATTAAAAGATAGTTTTAAAAGGCACTAAATTTATAAAAATGTAACCATTTAAACATTTATCGAGTGTTGCTAATAATTTTAATAATTAAAACCCGATGAAGCTAGTGATCCATTTATTATATCTTATTAATGCTTTAAATAAATGATCTATGAAGTTTATAAGACTTAGTTTGTATTGCCTCGACTAGCGGCTAAGCTTTCAGGGTAGTAGCTTTTGCTGAGCTATTGTGCCTTCGCTGGTATTTTTATGAGAATTTTTACTGTTTTTATATAGTTTTCTAATAAAAGAAGAAATATCTTGTTCATTTTACTATGCGCCATTAGGGAGGTTTTTATAAAGACTCCAAAATTTTTATATTTTATATTTTAACATTTGTATGTCCTGTAACAAATACCCGGTTAAACCTAACCCGGGTTATTCCGGGTTATAAATAAAAGTTACGAATCGGGTCAATTTCCGGGTAATTCTCAACCGGAAATATTTAACGGGTAGTTAAAAAAAGAAAAAAAAAAAAAAAAGAATATATTTGAAATAAAAATTAGACTAAAATACTATTAATAGCACTAAGCTATTGGTACTATTAGTTTTTTAATCCTTTGATTGAGAAATGTGCGGTTAAGATGATATGGGCTTCCTAGGGTTGAGTGGGTGGTTGATTGAATAGTATAATCTAACGGATAAAAATAATCAAAGGGTTAAATTTAACAGTGGAAAACTCGATAACACAAGTTTTTGGTGCTATCGATAGTATCCCAGCCGGACTCCTTAAAACAAAAAAAGTATAGAGATAAATAAGATACTTCAGAAGTTTTGAGGGGTATCCCTTTATTACAAATAGTCACAGACTGTTCAGACTAATTCGAAATTTAAGTTCAATGCATGATAACTTCATATATATATATAGAGAGAGAGAGAGAGAGAGAGAGAGAGAGAGAGAGAGAGAGAGAGAGAGAGAGAGAGAGAGAGAGAGAGAGAGAGAGAGAGAGAGAGAGAGAGAGAGAGAGAGAGAGAGAGAGAGAGAGAGAGAGAGAGAGAGAGAGAGAGAGAGAGAGAGAGAGAGAGAGAGAGAGAGAGAGAGAGAGAGAGAGAGAGAGAGAGAGAGAGAGAGAGAGAGAGAGAGAGAGAGAGAGAGAGAGAGAGAGAGAGAGAGAGAGAGAGAGAGAGAGAGAGAGAGAGAGAGAGAGAGAGAGAGAGAGAGAGAGAGAGAGAGAGAGAGAGAGAGAGAGAGAGAGAGAGAGAGAGAGAGAGAGAGAGAGAGAGAGAGAGAGAGAGAGAGAGAGAGAGAGAGAGAGAGAGAGAGAGAGAGAGAGAGAGAGAGAGAGAGAGAGAGAGAGAGAGAGAGAGAGAGAGAGAGAGAGAGAGAGAGAGAGAGAGAGAGAGAGAGAGAGAGAGAGAGAGAGAGAGAGAGAGAGAGAGAGAGAGAGAGAGAGAGAGAGAGAGAGAGAGAGAGAGAGAGAGAGAGAGAGAGAGAGAGAGAGAGAGAGAGAGAGAGAGAGAGAGAGAGAGAGAGAGAGAGAGAGAGAGAGAGAGAGAGAGAGAGAGAGAGAGAGAGAGAGAGAGAGAGAGAGAGAGAGAGAGAGAGAGAGAGAGAGAGAGAGAGAGAGAGAGAGAGAGAGAGAGAGAGAGAGAGAGAGAGAGAGAGAGAGAGAGAGAGAGAGAGAGAGAGAGAGAGAGAGAGAGAGAGAGAGAGAGAGAGAGAGAGAGAGAGAGAGAGAGAGAGAGAGAGAGAGAGAGAGAGAGAGAGAGAGAGAGAGAGAGAGAGAGAGAGAGAGAGAGAGAGAGAGAGAGAGAGAGAGAGAGAGAGAGAGAGAGAGAGAGAGAGAGAGAGAGAGAGAGAGAGAGAGAGAGAGAGAGAGAGAGAGAGAGAGAGAGAGAGAGAGAGAGAGAGAGAGAGAGAGAGAGAGAGAGAGAGAGAGAGAGAGAGAGAGAGAGAGAGAGAGAGAGAGAGAGAGAGAGAGAGAGAGAGAGAGAGAGAGAGAGAGAGAGAGAGAGAGAGAGAGAGAGAGAGAGAGAGAGAGAGAGAGAGAGAGAGAGAGAGAGAGAGAGAGAGAGAGAGAGAGAGAGAGAGAGAGAGAGAGAGAGAGAGAGAGAGAGAGAGAGAGAGAGAGAGAGAGAGAGAGAGAGAGAGAGAGAGAGAGAGAGAGAGAGAGAGAGAGAGAGAGAGAGAGAGAGAGAGAGAGAGAGAGAGAGAGAGAGAGAGAGAGAGAGAGAGAGAGAGAGAGAGAGAGAGAGAGAGAGAGAGAGAGAGAGAGAGAGAGAGAGAGAGAGAGAGAGAGAGAGAGAGAGAGAGAGAGAGAGAGAGAGAGAGAGAGAGAGAGAGAGAGAGAGAGAGAGAGAGAGAGAGAGAGAGAGAGAGAGAGAGAGAGAGAGAGAGAGAGAGAGAGAGAGAGAGAGAGAGAGAGAGAGAGAGAGAGAGAGAGAGAGAGAGAGAGAGAGAGAGAGAGAGAGAGAGAGAGAGAGAGAGAGAGAGAGAGAGAGAGAGAGAGAGAGAGAGAGAGAGAGAGAGAGAGAGAGAGANATAGTTTGAAACAAATTCAATTTAAAAAAAATTAATACGCCAAAAAAATTCAATCTTAAAAGGTAAAAAAAAATTTTGGTAAAGATCCGCCGGAGCGGGTAGCCTTAACCGTGCGTGTGAACAGGTAGAGCACGAATGCTCGGTTCCCGTCCCTGTCAGGGGAGATGCCAACCGTCTCTCCTTTCTACGAACACAAAAGACAAGGCAACAAAGAGAATTTATCAATCATTGTGTTTACACGTTGATATCCGATGTGGGACTAATTTTGCCATCAAATTAAATACCCTCGTCGGGTCTGGCTAGGGATGTAAAACAGGCCGGGTAGCACAGGGGCCGCCCGGCCTGGCACGGTCTCGGACTGGGCTACAGCACAGCACGGGTACTGTAACATCCGTGCCGGTACAGCCCGGCCGCGAAGCTCCTCTGTGGCCCAGCAATTTTGTTAGTACGGCAATCAATAGTACCCAGAGCGCGCTTGGTGATGTTAAGTTTTTTATTTCGCCGAGACCACTATTATTCGAAACTGCACATTTCTTTATCCAATGATCCAAAATCTAATAGTACAAAGCGCTTTATACTATTAATAGCCTAGACTTCGTTTTGAATTACAGGAAGATTGCATTACATGTGGTAAAAAAATTTATTTGTTTCCGTACATAATATTGCATTCCGTATATTGCGATAAGTCGGTTACGATATATTTTTTGTGATTCCACCGAAAAACGTAGAAATATATTC
This sequence comes from Ananas comosus, assembly GCF_001540865.1. NCBI lineage: Eukaryota > Viridiplantae > Streptophyta > Magnoliopsida > Poales > Bromeliaceae > Ananas > Ananas comosus. The sequence goes on from NW_017893407.1 coordinate 23,657, forward strand.
CTAAATGCTTTTATCCCAACTTTATTTTATGCGTCGGATAGATCTCAATACGAAACTAAGTGCTAATATACTGTTAATAGTACCAAGCGTTTTGTGCTATTAGGTTTTCGGACCCTAGATGGAGAGATATACGGTTTGGATGATAGTAATTTTCTAAGATTTAGTGGGTAGTTAATTGAATAGTATGATCTAACAAATAAAAATGATTAAAATGATAAATCTAACGGCGGAAAATTTAATAATAGAACCAAATGCTCGGTGCTATCATCAATAGTATAGTAACCGGCTCTACAAATTGTATAATATTTTGCATAAAAATTTACAAAAAATTTATATTTTCACAAAACTTGATCACCTTATATGATGTTACAGACTAAACTTTTTTAAAACTGATCAAAATACTCCTACTGTCTCTCCTCGCCCTCCTCCACCGTCTACGCGTCGCTGCCGCGCTCGACCCCATTCCTCACTCACATCTCCGCTACCGCCGACGGCAGCGGCGCGAGCTCTAACATGACACGGGATGTGAAGGTGAGGGTGTGGGTAGCTGCACAGTTCGAGACGACGGGACGTGGTGGGGTGCCGGAGCGAGAGGAGGTGAGTAGGCTGGGCATGCTGTTTCGGGCCGTCTACGTTACTTTAGACCAGGCCGGTCTTTTTTAGGCTGGACCATCTAGAAATTTTCGGGCCGGCCATGTTTACTTTGGTCTAGGCCGGCCAGGTCGTGAACCGAACATTGCGTGGTTCGGGAACGGTCAGAATGATGTGGGCCCTCTAGGGTTGAGTGAGTGGTTGGTTGAATAATATAATCCAACGGATAAAAATAATCAAAGGATTAAATTTAATGGTGGAAAACTCGATAGCACCAAATCTTTGGTGCTATCGGATAGTATCCCAACCAAACTCTATTTATATATATATATATATATATATATATATAGAGAGAGAGAGAGAGAGAGAGTCCAGCTGCTATGCTATCGATAGCACTAAACACTTGGTGCTACCAAGTTTTCTGCCGTTAAATTAACCCCTATAATTATTTTTACCCGTTAGATTATACTATTCAATCAACTACCCACTCAACTCTAGGGAACCCACATCATTCTAACTGCATATTTCTTAATCCAAAAACTAAAAAACTAATAGTATTAATAACTTTGTGCTATTGATAGTATTCCAATCTAATTATATATATATAAAAGAGACAGAGACATATGTGGTTGTTGGTACAAAGGACAAAAGAGCAGAGGGAATGTTTTATGGCCCAAGGTCCCAACTAAATAATAATATTATTATTAATAGTGTTATTAATTCAACCCCCAACAAGACAAAGAAGCTTCTTCCACAAACACTATTCTATGGACAATGAGTTAAAACTTTTTAATCTTAAACTCTCCAGAGTCAATTTAATTTTTTAAGTCTTTCTGGATGTTAACTCGACCATATATATATATATATAAAAAAGGAGTGTGATAACGTTAAAAACTCGAAAGTATAATAACATAAAATCAGGTTGATGTTTTTCTTTTTTGAATAAAAAGAATATTATAATGACATTAAGATATAAAAATTGTATAAGTGTGAATAATTAATAAAATCGATATTCCTACAGGGTTAATACAAGATATATTAATTCTACTAATTTTGATAAACTTTATAGATTTTATATTTAAAAATATTAAAACATAACTAGACATAATGCTTATTTTATAGAGTTTTATTCTGTGATAAATCACAGCGTCTTGTTAGATTTATTCGACTTGAAAATAAAAGAAGATTAATAAATCTGGTTTTTTTTTTTCTGTCGTTAACTTAATTTTTTTTTAGAATAAAAAATAAAAAACTCCAAAGAATTAACCTTGGCAACTCTAACATTGGAGAGCTATGCGATTTGTTAATATAAGTTTTGAACATTTTAAAATAAAATTTTTTAAAATTTATGAAATTTAATATAAATTGATATAATTAATAATTAAGTTTTTGAAATAATATTTTTGGTGGATCTTTATATTTCTCAAAGTTTATTATTTAACACCATAAATACTTTCGTCCCTTACAAAGTAACTCATCATGTCGTTGCATTCAACTTATATTTATATCATATCCCTGATAGGGCTGTACACCCGGGGTGTTAACTAAAATCATAAAATATAAAATTTTATATAGTGAAATCATAAGATATTATAAAAAAATAATAAGAAAAACAATTTGGCTATTTCTTTATTTTTAATATCTTATAATTTTATTTTTTAGTCATTTATGATCCTATCATAGACTTAAAAAAAATATACAATATTTACTCTTCAATTGCCTCTCCACCCACCTTTTTTTTTTTATTTTGGTAGCCTATTATTTCTTTATAAAAAATTTGATATTTTATAATTTTATTCCTGCACGATTTAGTGTATCTCATAAATTTCAAAAAAAAAAATTTTTTTTTTTATTTCCGTTGGAGCAATAACACCCCCGGGTAATTAACAAACACCACACTTCCCTACAACGACATANATTCTAAAAAAGTGATTTCTATATAGCTGATTTTAATTTAGAGAATTGATTTTGGTTAAAAGTTATAAAGTGTTTGACTCAGTTTAGCACGAAAGTAATTTTTCTGAAGTGATTCTATAAAGCTGTTTAACAAGTATTTTTGCCGTTTGCAAATAACAAATTTTTTTTGCTAAATTTTATTTTAAAATTTAAGTTTAAATTTTGAATTCGACTTCAAATTTTTAAAATTAAAATTTTAATATTAAATTTAAATTTAAAATTTGTGTCCAAAATTAAAATCAAATTTGGAGAAACAGATTTTAACTGATTCGGAGTTTGAGCCTCTAAAATCAAAAAATTGATTATGAGAATCAAAATCAGATTTTGAAAAAGTGGTTACCAAACACTTTATTGTTGAAGGAAAAAAATATTATTGACCCTAAAGTTACTTCTCAAATTAAAGATCAAACACTCCGGAATTCAAGTACAGCTTCATATTAATTTCGACCTTTTATTCTGATTCAATTTTGAATTTTACAAAAATAACCAGGAAGATTCCATTCTTTATCAGTCACACCACACCATCTATTATCAAGCAATCATACCTCTCAATTTGAAGTCTAATCATGTTTCTCTTTTGAATAAAAAATATAATAAAAATATTATTTTAATAATCATAATGAGACGGATAAATTTAATATAAATAATTAATTAATAACATCACATCAGCAATATAGTGTTATGTCACATTACATAGCTTTGGAGTGTTGCATCAAAATCCGGGAGGTGACTTTCCTTTTTTAGCAAAAATGGGAAATTAAAGTCTCTAAGCAACAACAACAACAACAACCATCTAATTAAATTCTAGAAAAAACTTCAAAAATCCCCTGTGATTTCGTAGTTTCTCATTTTGCCCTTCTGTGATTTAAAATGTATCAAATTGCTTCCTTGTGGTTTTATTTTTATCTTTTGGATAGTTTTTTCGTTAATATTTCATTAAATTATATACAAAAAACTTCAGATGCCCATCTAGATTTATCAAATATTCACTTTAGTACCCTTTAGTTTTAACTTTATCACTGATTTAAGAAAAAAAAATAATAAAATTGATAAAAAAAAGAGAAAAACGAAACCACAGAGGGAGCAAATTGATACATTTTAAACCACATGGGAGCAAAGTGAGAAACTACGAAACCACAGGGGGATTTTTTAAAGTTTTTCCTAAATTCTAATAATAATGCTTTTGTTCAATGAAAATCAACCACATGAGGTGCTTTTAGATAAACTCAGCCAACAATAACCTACCCCACTTTTGGAAATTCAGTATATGTTTGCATTGCTCGACTAATGGATAGGGGTGGCAATCCGGCTCGCTGTTCGTGAGCCAGTTCGTGTTCGGCTCAAAATGAGCTCAAGATCGAATCGCTCGTTTAGTAAACAAGCCAAACACGAGCCGAATTTTTCAGCTCGTTTAATAAATGAGCCGAACACGAGCTGGGGTCATCTTGCTCGTATTCGGCTCGATAACAGCTCGAATACATATATTTTATATTTATATATTTATTTAATTATATATATAATATATATTTTTATTATTTGATTTTTAGCAAAATAAAAATATAAAGACGAGCTCAATTATAAAAAGACGCATTTATATATAAAATTTCAACTATTAGATCAAAGTCTAATGGATAAAATTTTATAAATTTATTTTTTATATATATCCAATATAACTCTTTTAATTTACTATTTGCTGGTCAGCTCGTGAGCCGGCTCGTGTTCGGCTCGTTTATTAATGAGCCGAACACGAGCTGAATTTTTCGGCTCGATACTTTAATGAGCCAGCTCGTGTTCGGCTTGTTTATTAAACGAGCCGAACACGAGCTGGCCCCAGCTCGCTCGTGTTCGACTCGTTGACACCCCTACTAATGGGTGTAAACAAAGAGCACGTCCCTTCACTAAAATGGGTTGGAACATCTGTATGTCTAATCTATGCCGGCTCCGCACTTGGCTACCCAACGTTTACGGTGGGCACGATAACTGGTACACCAGAGGCCCATCAATCGAATCACTTTTTCGAGAAATACGAGTCATCTAAGCCTTACAAGTAAAGAGATCTATATATTCATTGATAAGAAGATATCGTCCGATTCTTTTTCTGTTGATTCTTTTCCGATCGAAGGTGTAATTTTGTGCTTTTAGAAGAAGCGCAGCAATTATTCTTGTATAAGATTTCGATGCTTCAAACCAAGCGGTTGTAGTAGCTCACCTTGTGTACAACAATTCTTGCAAGCTATGTGAGATGGTCGTAGCCGAAAGGCGAAGTAAAAGTGGAGTAAGACAGACACCTGCTCGTTTTATTTAATTAAAATAGTCGTCTAGTCTCTGCCATGCACGTACGCAAGGACGTTAAGTGTACCGATTTTTATTAGATCGAGCAACCTGAAATTTGGGTAACCACACGAAAGTGAGATGTACGGCTTCGATGGAACCTTCACAATTTTACTCAAAAGATTGAGGTGTAAAACCATACAGAGTTTATCCGAACTGTATATAGATTAATTTGAATCAGCTATCTAAACTTTCAAAATTTTGATTTAACTATCCAACCTTTCAATGTATTTGATTTGAGTTGGTCAACAAAACTTTGAGTTTAAAATTTAAGCAAATTACTTACTTAATTTAATAAATTTATAGTTGCAAAAGTTATATAAGCTATATTACTTAAATTGTAAAGATAAATGACACATTTCAATTTTGAAGTCAAATAAACTAAATTAAAAGATTGAATAGTAAAATTAAAATTTTGAAAAACTGAGTAGCCAAATCAAAATTGTCGATTTAATTCAGATAAATTTTATACGTTTTTACCTAAGCGAAGGTTTGAAAGGTACACTTAACTATCCACTTCATAAAAACCACGTCCCGATCGCAGAATCTCATTTTTATTCATTTTTTTACTATTCGTGAAACTAATCTAGGATTACGATGCGATCAGATAGAGATCTAATTCAACGTCAGATGAACGTACAGTTGGAATAGCGTGTTCATAAATAGTTTATTAATGTTCACTTCACTTAAGTCTTACTTAATTTTATTCGAATTAATTTGGTGGGAAAACGATTCGGAGTTATCTTAACAATATGAATGCATACATATATATGTATAGATTCGTCACTAAGTCAGATGCTTATCTATATTATTATAGAATTAATTAGTACATGGTCAAAAGAATGTTCATAATAGAAACTGCACTACGTAAGTAGTGCAAAAATACTATCTATATGTATATACACTTAATTTTTATGTATGCGGACGTATATGACTCGGTCTTCAGGGATATGGTTGAACACATGGTCTACGAAAACTTAGATAATACGCACATGGTTGCGTGTACGTACGTACATCCAATAATATAACTGCTATATACGGTTATATTATACGCATGGAATCACAGCTTAATTAAAGTGGAAATATATAAAGACCCCCTCAACTATAGGAGAATCTGAAATGGCCCCCCAAAACTTTTTTTTTAAAATTTTTGGGTTGCATTGAAACTCACTCAACTTCTATTTTTTTATTGAGTTTTTATACTTACTTGGGGTAAAAATTTTATCCAATGTTATTAACCGTTAGTTAATCTAATTTAATTTATTATGTAAAAATTTTGATAAAATCTCTAAAGAACGTGATAACATTTCTAAATTTGTCCACTAAAATCTAGAAGTTGAAGAGTTTAAATAATATTAATAAAAAATAGTTAAGGGGGTTAGTTCATAATGTCCTATAGGTCCGGGGGTCTCTACACATTTATTTTTCCCTAACTAAGGCATGATGTGTGCCTATATATATGTATATGTNTATATATATATTTATATTTATATTTATATTTATATAGTCCGGCTATCGTGATTTTAAAAGCACAAAATACTTGGTGCTTGTAAGTTTTCTGCCGTTAGAATAACCCTTTTGATCATTTCTACCTGTTAGATCATACTATTCAATCAACCACCCGCTCAACCTTGGAAAACCACTATCATTCTAATCGCACATCCCTTAATCGAAATGAATGTCGAAACCTATTAGCACCAATGACTTAATACTTTTAAAAACATAGGAGCTTAATTCTCTCTCTCTCTCTCTCTCTCTCTCTCTCTCGCTCTCTCTCTCTCTCTCTCTCTCTCTCTATATATATATATATATGTATATATATATATATATATGTATATATGTATATATATATGTATATGTATATATGTATATGTATAAGCTGGAATACTATCAGTAGCAAACGGGCTCCGTTGTCATCCATTTGTTTTCGATGATGGAACCTCCAAATCAACGATCGGCACCGTTGAACATGATCTATACCACTTGAAGTATCTAGAAATCAAATTTCATACTTTTTTGATATTGTTTTCTTATCCATCGAGTCGACACAAAAATGAACGGCTGAAAATAAATATTCTTTAAAAAATGATGATAGGAGTCTTGTAGTCAAGATCAAGAGTATAAACCTTGTTTTAAATAGTTTAAAGAATTTTCTAACAAAAATTCAATTGATTTGGATATCTTTACGCTGTTAAACGAGAAAACGCCTCATATCGACCATTAAAATTACAAATTTTGAAACTCTTTGATCATTAGGCAAATGATGTCAAAAAGATTTGAAATTTAATTTCTAAACACTTCGAGTGGTATAGATCATGTTCAAAGATGCCGATCGTCGATTTGGATGCTCTATCATCGAAAACAAATGGATGACAACGGAGCCCGTTTGCTATCGATAGTATTCTAGCTCAACTCTATATATATAATGATCTTGTGTGTGTGTGTGTGTATATATATATATATATATATATATATATATATATATATATATATAGTTGAGTTGGAATGCTGTAAGTACCAAAGAGGCTTCGTTTCCACATGCTTATTTTTAATGATGGAGCCTCCAAATCGATAATCGGCACCGTTGAATATGATCTATACAATTTGAAGAATTTAGAAGCTAAATATCATATTTTTTTGATATTATTTTCTTTTCCACCATGTAGTATTTGGTCACAAAATTGAATGGCTGAAATTGGATATCCTTTAAAAAATAATGATAAGAGTCTTGTAATCAAGATAAAGAGTGTAGATCTTATTCAAAATAGTTTATAGAATTTTCTAATTAAAATTTAATTGATTTCGATATCCTTACACCACTAAAGGAGAAAACGTCTTATATTAACCATTGAAATTATAAATATTGAAACCTTTGATCATTAGGCTAATAATGTCGAACAAATTTAAATGTTTGTTTTTAGATACTTCAAGTGGTGTAGATCATATTCAACAGTGTCGATCATAAATTTGAAAGCTCGATATTTGAAAATAAATAAGTGACAACAGAGCCTATTTACTATTAATAACGTTCCAACTAAACTCTCTCTCTCTCACACACACACTCTCTCTCTCTATATATATACACCAACTAAAAGATGTTAATTATAACCAAGTTACTTGAGAGAGATTTATTTTGATTAATTTACACCAAATTGTTAATTAGTAAATATTTTTCTTATTTGTTTATTTATAAGAGCACACCCATAATACTAAGTCTAGTCATACACAAGTAACCAACTAATTAATTATTTTTGACATCGTCATCCTAATTATGTGTTCAAATTGTCCCAAGCAATATCCAAAACCCTAACCCCCTCATGCACTAATGGATCCATCACACAAATTAAGCCCACACATAAATTGGGAACTTAGGATGCAAATGGATCTGGGTTGGTGGAGACCCTAACCCAATCCATCCGGAATAGAGCAGTAAGTAGGAGCCAAACATATTAAAAAAACAACTCATCCTGAATCCGCACCAATCCGCTCAAAAATGTGCGAAAAATTTGCTTTCGTCAGACTTGCCCTGAATGGAGCAGTAAGTAGTTGATGCTAACTATTTATCTCCAAAGTTCGAGTTGTTAGAAATATGCAATCAATTCATTTAAAGTATACAGATACTGAATCCACTGGTTTTAATTGTGATTCGGCCCAATCCGCCTCAAGTCATTTTTAGCTAGCGTAACTCGTCACAACCCAGCCTCACACTACAGGACAGTATATACTGGCCCCTTTAAGCCAACATGAAGAAAAATCGGATAAAATCCAACCGACACCAAATCCGGCCCAGCTTGCCAAACTTGGGATCCGCCCCGTTTGCATTCCTAGACACAAAGCTCTATAAATACCAACTTTGTATACTCCTCGTTAATACCTCATGCACTCTTCATACAAAGTAAAGCAATCCAATAACTAACATTAGTGATCCAAACTCTTTATTTCTCTTGCCCTAATACACATATCACAATGCCTTATAACCGCATCCAAAGCTTCAACTACTACTCACCACCACCACCACCACCTCCTCCTCCTTCTCCTCCTTCTCCACCACCTCCTCCTCCTTCTCCTCCTTCTCCGCCGCCACTGCCGCCGCCGCCAACATCGCCACCACCATCGCCACCCGTGGTCGTCATCGTGTGCGTCTCGATCGGCGGGCTCTTCTTCCTCGCGTTCCTCGCGGGCGCGCTCTTCTGCTTCAGGAAGAGGCTGAGGAAGGGGGTGGCGGAGGAGGCGCAGGCGGTCGCGGTGGTCGAGCATGTCCGCGTCCACGAGGAGATCGTTCCCGGCCCCTGCGGCGAGCCGGAAGTCGTGGCGGTGTCCGTCGACGAAGATATCGAAGTCGTGGAGATTGTCGAGAAGAGCGACGCCATCGTCGAGGGCGAGTACTCCGGCCTCGCGTTCGGTCGGAAGCCGCCGGAAACTTCTGGTGGCTCCCCTATTCATAAAGGATAACTTTGCATGCAATATATACATTTATACATAAGCTAGGGTTTTGCATGCATGCATGCAAATAATATATGCTCAAAAAAATGTTTGGAAAATTAAATAAGTAAGGAGATCCCTCAATTATAGTCCATTTTCAAATGTAGCCTCAATTGAATTACACATTTTGTTGAAATTAAGAGCTTTAATTTGTTAGGAATCAGCAATTTTATCAACAAAAAGTGGATAATTAATGTTGAGAAATTTACCATATATAATAAACTTAATTAACAACAAAATAATTAAAAGTTGGAGAGGCTATTTCAAAGTGGCCTATAATTGAGAGGGTCTCTGCGCATTTTTACCTAAAAGTTTACGTGAAATGGTGCAAATTTAATTAATTAGTCGTGTGTTCAAAAAATATATCAAGTGTTGTTAATTAAGGTTTGGACGTGTTTAATTTTATTGCTTGTTTAATTGTTTGTATTGATTCTTTTGGAATGTATAATTTATGTTCAAATGGGATAATTAAGTTAATTAAGTTGTTTTTCCCTCGTAATTTTTTGGCTTTATAGTGATGTAAACTTAATTTCTTGTTTTCCTTTTCATGACAATTTTTTTTTTTTTTAAAATAGCATAGAGTTGTTTTTACCTCGCATTTTTTGCGCATAGAGTTAGATTTTGCTGCTCGTGCTCCCACCCCCGATTCATTACGAATGGGGCGGTAAGTGAGAACTAGGGATGCAAACGGATCCGGGTTGGTGGAGCTCCCGCCCCGATCTGTCTCGACGGGGGAAGTAAATGGGAGAAAATAAACGGATTCGGGGCAGGAAATGGGGTAAATTTTACGATTCGAGACGGATTCGGGACAGAAAATGTGAGAAATTTTGACCCGCCCCGAATTCGCCCTGCCATGATCCATCCCGAATCCGCCTCGAAAATCATTTATATTTTTAAAAATATTCTTAAAAAATAATGTATTTACAAAAAAAGTTCAAGTTAGTACTCTTATTACTAATGTATTTAAAACTTTTGAATTTTATTTTGAATTGTGATTGATATTTTTTATTTTTATAATTAATATTATTAAATTATATATATAATATTTATTAAAAATTATTAATTTATAATTTATAAAATATTAATAATATTATAATTTTATAAAAAATATTAGTTGGCGGAGCAGATTCAGGGCGCCGGCGGGAGGCAGGTTACGAGGTGGGGCGGATTATGGGATGTATTTTTTAACCCGTCACGGATTCGGGGCGGGAGGCAGGGCGGGATTTTGCTAGTCGGGGCAGGACTCCCGCCCCTAGATCCGCCCCGTTTACATCCCTAGTGAGAACAAAAAATATAAAAAAAATATAACCAGCTCTGAACCTGTCCTGATTTATCAATAAAATAGAGCGGAAGGTGAGAGACCCTTCATATTTTTTCAGATCCGCTAAAAAATCCACCCGTAAGTGAGGATAAAAAATAGAATAAAAATTAATCTATCTGAATCTGCGCGGGTCATCACAACCTAATAAGTGTCCAAATTGGACTAGCCTGGTTATTTTTTGTGCCCTAAACATATTAAAGTTTTGGTAATCAAATAAATTATGTCACATTTCATATGACTCAATATGATTTACATAAAATTATTTATTACTCGGGCCGGGCCACATTCGGCCCCAATGGTGGCAAAGAGAACCCAATTCTTGTCGTTTATTGGGCCGCCCAATTGATCCGATTGTCCGAACCGACCGGTTCTATATTGGGACATGTTCGAGATTGTCGAGAGATTCTGTTACGTATAGTGAAATAGTATGATAAGAAAATATTATATTTGTTTCGATACGTAATGTCACGTTTCGTGTATATCGTAATGAGTATATATTTTTATCGAAAACACAAAAGTATATTTCTATATGTTTTTCGTCCCAACTTTAGTTTTTGTATTCTCGTCAGATCGGACTCAGTACCAAATGAGCCCTAAGAGACTCGGCTCGAACCTTTTCGATGCCAACCCATTATTGTGAAGGTCCGACCCAGTCAAAAATTCTTCAATGGGCTTCATTTGGGCCCAGTTAATAAAAAAAAAAAATGCTACATTTCTACATTCTAAACTTTGGAGAAATAAATAATAATATGGAGCAGGTGAACACTCCAATTAAGAGTTGACACAATTAGACCATTAAATTATGTTACATTGATGCATGGTTTTATTTTTTTTTTATCCTATTCCTAAGTTGTTTTGTACTAAATAATTTTATATAGTAATCATAAGAGACTTGCAACTAATTAATAATGGAATTAGTAACCTAATCCTTATACTTACGTATGCACTCTACACTTTTTAATGTTGTTAAGTGTTAGTTTTGTCTCAATCTAATAGCTTGTTGAATTTTTTTTTTAATAGAAAAACCTAAAAAATAATTTTAAACTTTAGAGAAAAGGATTATAATTTTTGAATAGACATAAAAATGACAGGTGATGAGCGAATTGAGACTTCTCAACGAGGCATCATTGGAAGTGAGCTTCCCACTAAATTTTTATTTTGGGGAAAACTTCAAATACCCCCATGTGGTTTCCCAGTTTCTTACTTTAGTACCTTGTGGTTTAAAGTGTATCAAGTTAATACTCTGTGGTTTCACACTTTCTCACTTTAGTGCCCTGTGGTTTCTCACTTTAGTGCCCTGTGGTTTAAAGTGTATCAAGTTAGTACTCTGTGGTTTTATTTTTTTCTTTTTATTATCTATTTCGGGGTATTTTTTTCGTTAAATTAGTGATAAAGTTAAAACTAAAGAGTACTAAAATGAATATTCGATAAACCTAGGTAGGGTATCTGAAGTTTTTTTGTATATAATTTAACGAAATATTAAACCACAGGGTACTAAATTTAGAAAATGCGAAATCACAGGGTACTAACCTGATATACACTTTCAACCACAGAATACTAAAGTTAGAAAGTACAAAACCACATGGTACTAACTTGGTACACTTTAAACTATATGGTACTAAAATGAGAAAGTGCGAAACTACGGGGGGTATTTGAAGTTTTCCCCTTTTTTTTTTTTTTTTTTCAACTATGCAGTAGATTCAAAAACTCTAAATAAAGAATTTTTTTTTACTTTAAGCTTTAGATACTTTTACTTTTATTCATTTTAATCCATGTTAGGACAAGGTAACAGCTCATTATCATATTAACAGTAATAATAAATCTTCTAAGATCATTATTATTAGCCCTTAGTACACTTTTTATATGGTTCAACCCATGGCCCATGGGGATTCAAAATATATATAAATGGTTCAACCAATGGGGATTCAAATCCAGCATGCTACACAAACCAGGTGGCCATTGATTCCTGGTTTTGGCTTCTGGGATAAGCTGTTTCCAATTGAATATCTAGGCTTAGTTTAGTATTGAGGTTTATTTGATGCTGTTAGATAAAATTGAGTTAGAAAAAAAATATATAGGAATATGTTTCTACGTTCTCCGATTGGACCGCAGAATATATATTATAGTCGATTTATTGCAATATGCGAAACACAATATTACGTACCGAAACAAATATGATATTTTTCCATCGTTTATTTCGCGAAGCCCTGCTATAACTAATCCTACCCCACAACCAATACAAAAAATGGAAACAGGGAACAAACTTAACACAACCCTGGTTTCATAAAGAGCCGCAGTATGGGAATAAAGAAAAAAAAAAGTTGACCAAAACAAAGACTCTCTCTCTTGGGGTGTATAAATAGATGTGTCAATTGCTTGACATTCCACAACTTGGAAAAAGCACTTTTAAGGAGAAGTGATTTGGTTTGAGAGAAACATTGAAGAGAGGAGGAGAGAAGATGGCAAGCACAGCTGGGAAAGTGATAAAATGCAGAGGTTAGTAATCCCTCATGATTCAATCATATCCCCCATTCCCTCAATTAGATTTGTTAAGATCATTAGATTTGTTTAAAAAGTTCTATGTGGATTTTTCCTCTTCTTAATTGTTTAGAGAGTAAAGTAAATTTTCCATGTTTCTTTTCTTTTTTTATGGCAATGGTTGGTTATTTTGGGTTTTTTAAAGTGTATCAAGTGTCCTGTGATTTTATTTTTATCTTTTCTTTTTTTTTGTTAGCTTTTGTATTAATATTTTGTTAAATTATATACAAAAAATTTCAGATATCCCACTTAGATTTATCAAATATTCACTTTAGTACCCTTTAGTCTTAATTTTGTCACTGATTTAACGAAAAAAAATAGTAAAATCGATAATGAAAAGATAAAAATGAAACAACATGTCACTAAATTGATACATTTTAAACCACAGTGTACTAAAGTGAGAGCGTATGAAACCACCGAGATGGTATTTGAAGTTTTTTCTTTTTAAATGCTATCTGTACATTCAAAAGTAGGGTATAATTTTTTTTTTTTTTTTTTTTTTGGGATCTTTAGTATTAAAGAAGTATAGCATTTCTCAGTGCCTTCCATATTGTTCTTATTGAATGTTATGGGTTGTGAATAATGTAATGAATATTAGATTATAGAAAACAATCGTTGATCTTCATAAGGTTAAGTTGTCAGAGAACTGTGTTTTTAATATTTATATTCAACATTTTTTCTCGCGTCTGGACTAGGAATTTTTTGATAAACTCAAAATATGAATTTGAAATAAATGATAGAAAATTAAATGAGACTAGTGGTCCAACGGGACTTAAATAAATGCGGAGACACTAAGATGTTTGGTTTCTCAGAAAATCGTGGAAAACTATAAATTTTTTTTTCCTGAAAAACACCTTTTCCATAGTTTTTCTTTTGCAGATAAAAATTCCGAAAACCAAAAACTCTATCATTCCATAAAATTTGGAAAGAAAAAATTTTTCTAAGAAAACTACTTTTTCTTAGGAACCAAACGGACGCAAAATACTTCTTTTTTCAGCCCGAAACTATTTTCTGAGATAATTTCCGAAGAACCAAACACCCCCTAATAAGTGACTAGAATCCATTTTGAAATATGTACCTGAACTTCAAAAGTTTTGATTTCGCTATCTAATGATTAGGATTTACTGGTGCTTGTATTTGATACAGCACCTGATGGAAAGTTACTGAACCAAAATTACTCCAAAAGAGTTAACATTTGAGATCACAAGTTTTAATGTTCAGATACTCATTTCAAAACGCGCTATGCGATTATCCGACTGAGAGAAGCTGATATACTGATCTTGTAACATGGAGGATTCATTTTTCCTTTGCTTTTTGCGGATTAAATGTCAATGCATGTAAATTACTTCAAAGGAGTAAACATTTGAGATCGAAAGTTTTAATGTTCAGATGCTCATTTCAAAGTGCGCTATAGAGATCGCGCGATGTTCATGCGATTATTCGAATGAGAGGAGCTGATATACTGATCTTGTAACATGGAGGATTCATTTTTCCTTTGCTTTTTGCGGATTAAATGTCAATGCATGTAAATTACTTTAAAAGAGTAAACATTTGAGATCAAAAGTTTTAATGTTCAGATGCTCATTTCAAAGCGCGCTATAGAGATCGCGCGATGTTTATGTGATTATTCGAATGAGAGGAGCTGATATACTGATCTTGTAACATGGAGGATTAATTTTTCCTTTGCTTTTTGCGGATTAAATGTCAATGCATGTAAATTACTTTAAAAGACTAAACATTTGAGATCAAAAGTTTTAATGTTCAGATACTCATTTCAAAGCGCGCTACAGAGATCGCGCGATGTTTATGTGATTATTCGAATGAGAGGACCTGATATACTGATCTTGTAACATGGAGGATTCATTTTTCCTTTGCGTTTTGCGGATTAAATGTCAATGCATGTAATATCTGCTTCGTCGATACAGCTGCGGTTGCGTGGGAGGCGGGGAAGCCGTTGGTGATCGAGGAAGTCGAGGTGGCGCCTCCTCAGGCGATGGAGGTTCGGCTGAAGATCCTCTACACTTCCCTTTGCCACACCGATGTCTACTTCTGGGAAGCTAAGGTATATATATATATTCATATTGCGAAAGTCCATAACTAGTTCTGTTTTTCTTGTGCAGCAGCGAAACCATTTCGCTGAAAATGCGCACAATTTTTTATGTTCTGAATCAGCTCGATGACTGACATGTCAGAAATTACCACAATCTTGCAGGGTCAGACTCCTGTTTTTCCTCGGATTTTCGGCCATGAAGCCGGAGGGTATGCCATCGAATTCGACACATCATGTTTAATTGTTTGTAATGTTTAGTTTGATATAATCTTAATGCATAATTCTAGTCATCTACTGTGTAAAATCTTTCTTCTTCTTCTTTTTTCTTTTTGTTCGGCGCCTTCTCAGCGTTGTAGAGAGTGTAGGCGAGGGCGTGACCGATCTAGCACCGGGAGACCACGTCCTCCCTGTGTTCACCGGCGAGTGCAAGGAATGCGCTCACTGCAGGTCCGAGGAGAGCAACATGTGCGACCTTCTGCGGATCAACACCGACAGGGGAGTGATGATCAGCGATGGCAAGACGAGGTTTTCGATCAACGGAAAGCCGATATATCACTTCGTCGGGACCTCCACATTCAGCGAGTACACTGTCGTCCATGTCGGATGCGTGGCCAAGATCAATCCTCTGGCACCGCTCGATAAAGTCTGCGTTCTGAGCTGCGGCATTTCAACAGGTAAGGATGTGTTTCGTAACTTGATACTTAACATGGTAAGGACTAACACTGTGGTTGTGCCAGAAAAACTAATAGTGAATCAAACGGCAGAAACAAATTTGAACGTATCAGAACTTGAACAGAAAATCCCTTCAATGTATTGTGCTCAAAACTTTTTGTTATTCAACTAAATCACTTTGATGTTTCTTTAGGTCTCGGTGCGACTCTTAATGTTGCCAAACCACGAAAGGGTTCGACGGTGGCGATTTTCGGTTTGGGAGCTGTGGGTCTTTCGGTGAGTCTCTTTCGGCGTTACCCGTGTTTAAACTTGTAGTTCTTAAAAAGCAAGATTGATTCAATTAACGAAGTGATTTCGATTACCAATTAGTAATTGCAAAACATGCTTTTAGGCTGCCGAGGGAGCGAGGCTTGCAGGTGCATCGAGGATTATCGGCGTCGATTTGAACTCAAGGCGATTCGAAGAAGGTTAAAAAAAAAAAAAACATAAAAACCAACCTCATAAAATTCCGATTTAGCGAGGTTACATTCTGTTTCATTCATTTTGCAGCTAAGAAGTTCGGCGTCACCGATTTCGTGAATCCTAGCGAATACAACAAACCAGTTCAAGAGGTTTGTTTCTACTGAAACATACCAAAATGATGCATGATATTTCATGTTTATGACTCTAATATGTTATGCCAGGTTCTTGCTGAGATGACAAACGGCGGAGTCGATCGCAGCGTGGAGTGCACCGGCAATATAAATGCCATGATATCAGCATTTGAATGCGTGCACGATGTACGAACACTAAATCGCTAAAATTCTATTGATTCAGGCGCGAATTTATGCTGAAATATCAACCAGTGTTCTTGTTGTCATTATTATTTTCATTTCTCTTTGTCAGGGCTGGGGTGTAGCAGTTTTAGTTGGGGTGCCGCACAAAGACGCGGTATTTAAGACCCCCCCTGTGAACTTCCTCAATGAGAAAACACTGAAGGGCACCTTCTTTGGCAACTACAAACCGCGCTCCGATCTCCCTTCAGTTGTAGAGAAGTACATGAATAAGGTAAATCGGCATTCAATTTGTTTGACCTCACAGTTTAAGCTAATTACTTATTTTAATGAATTTATAGTTGCTGCGTGAATTGCATGAAGTATATTAACTAATCCTGTAAAGATAAACGATATTGATTGACTCAAATCAAACAAATTGAAAGATTGGATTTAAGTTTATGTAAGTTTTGTACGTTTTTACCTATTCTTGTTTCAGTAACTTTGTTTTTGTTCTGTTGAGAAATATTCTATCGACCAAACCGTCGCAGATTTTGGAAAACCAGAACCAAATTGTAAACCAAATGAACACTACTAAAGAGTTTACAAAGTAGTCCTAAGTTTGGTTCTGGAGAACTTCTTCAGTGGAAGTGATTGTGGAAATATCGACTAAACGGTGCGTTGAATGGCGCAGGAGCTTGAACTGGAGAAGTTCATCACGCACACCGTGTCGTTCTCGGAGATCAACAAGGCGTTCGAGTACATGCTCACCGGGGAAGGCCTTCGATGCATCATCCGCATGGCGGATTAAAACAGTCGAAGTGATCAGCATTTGCGCATGTATCGACTCAAAAGAGGCCCTTTTCTGATGCTTTCAATAAAATGGCCAAGTGTTTTTGGTATCAGTTGAACTCAGTAGCTGTCACTCTTTTGTGCTTCTTAACTCATCTCTTATGTATGTAAAAAGAAAAAGAAAAATGTGGTCCTTTGTTTGTAATTAGCTCACAAGTAAACACTAAATTTGTGCTTTCGCGATGTTTCTTTTGTTGGTAATTAATGAATGAAGTTCGATTTGGATTGCGATTTTGTTATCTAGGGTTTTTCGTTTTCGTGCTACACTTTGCTATTGATGTTCCTGGTCAAAACCACCATGGTTAAGAAGTAGTTAGGGTTTGACAAATTATGCAACAATCAAGGATTTCATAAGTACACTTATTAAGGCAAATTTTAATATGCATGATACATGCTATATATGTCCTCATTAGTTCACATTATTGCATCTAACAAAAGGAATATATAGTTGGTTAATCTGCAGAGTACTAGTACTAGTTTTGTAATCTAGAATTGTTACAAAATCAAAACTAAAACTTTGATTAATTAATTAATTAGCGCGTAATTGAGTTCAAAAAGTTAAATCAATATGATAAAAATGTACAGAATTTCCTTAAACTATGGACAAAAATATTCTGATTTTACTAACCAATCTTTCAATTTGTTTGATTTGAGTCACTCGGTAGCGTATTGAGTTTAAAATTTGTGGTCCTCTTTTGATGGAGGTCTAAACCGCATTAAAAGGGGAGAAGTACGACGATAGAAAAAAGAGGGATACACGAAAAACTAATCTTTTGACAAAGACAAAAATATTATTAATTAACTCTCAAAACTCTGATTACATTAGCTAAAACGTCAGATCTGTATTTAGAGGCGATACCTAAATTCTACTAGATGAAGTATATTTCTAAATCTAATCAGATTAGAAATAATCAAATAACGTGACTCAAAATAGAAAAAAGTACATACCTTTTTGAAAATAACCTAAAGATACAAAACGGAGGCCGAAATAATTGAATTTGGATTCCAAACATCGGCCAAAATGGCATTGGCTATTTGACGCGTAGATCTTGAAAAGTATTTTTCGAATTGGGATTGTGCCCTGAAATAAGATACTCAAGCGAAAAATTATAATCGTTTAAAGATATCTTGCACCAATTGTAAAAATTACCGAATTTAATAAAATTTTCGACTTAGCTTGTTTATGTCACTTTTTTTCAGAAACTCAAACGCTAAATTGGTCGCATCACCCTCTCCAGCTAAATGTACTAACAAGTTATTATGTATCTTTAGCAACAGAAATAAATTTAGGCACTAGAACACTCTTACCCCCAAAACCATGAGCATGTACTCCTATTAATTAATGGCTGCTAATAAAGAGGCTTTGAATTTTTGGCATCTCTCTTTCTTTGGAGGATTAATTGCATACAACTCTCTTTAAACATATCGAATTGCAGATATATTCTTACAAAATTCGACTTTTTATTTTTATTCCTATAAAAGTCCTAACATTTTCAAATATACCTTTACTGTTAGAATCCATTAGAAAAATATAGTTAACCGTAACTAAAATATTTAACCTGAATAGTAAATGAGTTAAATTGACCTTTTTACCCTCTTATATTATTGGATAAAATATTTTTTTCAGGGAACATTTCCGCATAATTCTTTTGAAGGGATATTTTTGTAAGGATCACAAAAATGTCAATTCATTTATCTGCTGTTAAAAAATAAATAGTATTCTAATGATAACAAATCAAAGGATGGACTTTTGCAAGGAGAAAAATAAAGTTAAACTTTGTAAGAATATATTTGCTATTTGATATGTTTACAAAGAGTTATATTCAATTAACACTTCTTACAAGTTTCTCTATCTCATGTTAGCAAATGTGGCACAAAATTTGCCATTAACAGCGTAAATGCTTTAGGTGCCTTACATGGTCTCCTCAAATACTGCTGATAGTGATTGATAATCTTATATATTATTTGAAAGTGTCGAATACCAAAGTGTAAAAATACTGATGTTAAGTAACTTGACTTCTCACAATTCGATTTTGTCCAAATCTCATTTGGTGCAATCAAGTTTTCTCGAAACAGTTTCATCTTATTCTCATATATATAATTGCACTGGATTCGTGCTTGTTGCAAACTACTAATTGAATTTAATTTACAATGATAACAAATTAAGGAGAAAACAGAGTTGTTAGAAGGTCTATTTATCTAAGTATATTAAAACACAAACTTGGAGAATGTCAAATTGGTGTGCTTTTCCCTTTAGAAATAGCATTTGACCTGCAATTGATTAGGCTTATTCGACCACTATTTCCACCCAAGGCTATAATTCTCATATATATATATATATATATATATATAGAGAGAGAGAGAGAGAGAGAGAGAGAGAGAGTTCATGTTGTTACTATATATCAGTAACACGGAAGTTCCTATACTACTAAGTTGTTTTCAATGATGAAGTATTCAAATTGATGATCGACTCTATTAAACATGATTTACGCCATTGAAATTTTTTTTTTTTTTGAGAGAAAGGTAGCATGCATGCTATCCATTTCGTTTATTTTATTTAGAAAATAAACTTAGCTAGAAATGTGAATCAACTAGGTTTCAAACTTGGGTCTCGGATATCAACCACCAAACTCTTTTGCCACTTGCGCTAGGAACGGTCGGTGCCATTGGAATTATTTAGAAACCAAATTTTATATATATATTTATATATAACTAATGATTAAAAGGTCCCAAACTAACAATTTGAATGACCATGCAACGCATTTGTAATTAAGCTTAATAGTGTAGAAGAATTCAAATTTAATAAAATTTTGATAGAAATTTTTTTTCAATATTTAGAATAAGATTAGTACTTTTGATATAAAATTTAAATTCTTTATCATTATTTTTATGAGATTTTTATTTTTAGCTATTTATTTTGAGAATATTCGTTTTAAAAGTAAATGATGTTGAAAAATCATAAAAATTGGTTTCCAGATACTTCTATTAATGTAGATCATGTTTTTTTTTTTTTTTTTTCAAAGATGCCGATCGTCGATGTTGGATGCTCTATCATCGAAAACAAATGGATACAACGGGCCGCGTTTGCTTCGATAGATTCTACTCAACTCTATATATATACATGATCTTGTGTGTGTGTGTGTGTAAATATATTATATATATATAATATATATCTATATATAATATATATATGTTGAGTTGGAATTGCTTAAGTCCAAAGAGGCTTCGTTCCACTGCTTATTTTTAACTGTGGAGCCTCCAAATTTCGATAATCGGCACCGTTGAATATGATCTATACGAATTTGAAGTAATTAGAAGCTAAATATCATATTTTTTTGATATTATTTTTTTCCAGCCATGTAGTATTTGTCACAAAATTGAATGGCTGAAATTGGATATCCTTTAAAAAATATGAATAAGAGTCTTGTAAATCAAGATAAAGAAGTGTAGATCTTATGTCAAAATAGTTTATAGAATTTTCTAATTAAAATTTATTGGATTTCGATATCCTTAACACTAAGAGGAGAAAACGTCCTTATAGTTAACCATTGAAATTATAAATATTGAAACTCTTTGTTCATTAGGCTAAATAACTGTCGAACAAATTTTAAATGTTTTGTTTTTTAGATACTTCAAGTGTGTAGGATCAATATTCAACAGTGTCGATCATGAATTTGAAAGCTACGATATTTGAAAATAAATAAGTGACAACAGAGCCTATTTACTATTACATATACGTTCGCAAACTAAACTCTCGCTCTCTCACACACACAACATCACTGCTCTCTCTATATTATACACCAAAACAACAAATGTTTAATTATATAACCGAAGTTATTGAGAGAGATTTATTTTGATTAATTACACGCAAATTGTTAATTAGTAAATATTTTTCTTATAAATTGTTATTTATAAGAGCACAGCCCCATAATATCTAAGTCTAAAGTCATACACAAGTAAACCAACTAATTATATTATTTTTGACATCGTCCATCCTAATTATGTGTTCAAATTGTCCAAGCAATTGCCAAAACCCATAAGAAAGCCCCTCATCTAAATGGATCCATCACACAAATTAGAGCCAGCACATTGAAATTGGGAACTGTGGTGCGGTAGGATCCGCAAATGGACCCTCTGGGTCGGTGGAGACCCCTAACCCAATCCATCCGGAATAGAGCAGTAAGTAGGAGCCAAACATATTAAAACAAACGTCCATCACTGAACTCGCGCACCAAATCCCGTCAAAAATGTGCGAAAAATTTGCTTTCGTCAAGACTTGCCCCTGAATTGAGCAGTAAGTAGTTGATGCTAAACTATTGTATCTCCAAAGTTCGGAGTTGTTAGAAAATATGGCAATCAATTCATTTTAAAGTATCACAGATACTGAATCCACTGGATTTTAATGTGATTCGGCCCAATCCGCCTCAAGTCAATTTTAAGGCTACGTAAACTCCGTCACAGACCCAGCCTCAACACTACAGGACAGTATATACGGCCCCTTTAAGCAACATAAGAAAAATCGGATAAAATCCAACCGACACGAACCAAAATCCGGCCAGCTTGCCAAAGCTTGGGATCCGCCCCTTTGCATTCCTATGACACCAAAGCTCTATAAATAACCAACTTGTATACTCACTTCGTTAATACCATGCACTCGTTCATACAAAGTAAAGCAATCCAATAACTAACATTAAGTGGATCGCAAACTCTTTATTTCTCTTAGCCCTAATACACATATCATCATGCCTTATAAGCCGCATCACTTCAAACTACTATCTCACACACCACTCACCACCACTCCTGCCTCCATTTTTTTTTCTCCTCCTTCTCCACGCACTCCTCCTCCTTCTCCTCCTCTGCCGCCGCCCTTGCCAGGCCGCCGCGCGCGCAACATCGCCAGCCCACCAATCGCCAACCCGTGGTCGTCAAATCGTGTGCGTCTCCGATGCGGTCGGGCTCTTCTTCCTCGCGTTCCTCCGGGCGGGCAGCGCTCTTCTGCTCAGGAAGAGCTGAGGAAGGGGGTGGCGGACGGAGCGGGCAGGCGTCGCGGGGTTCGAGCATGTCCGCCGTCCACGAGGAGATCGTTCCCGCCCCTGCGGCGATGCCGGAAGTCGTGGCGGTGTCGTCGACGAAGATATCGAATCGTGAGAATTGTCGAGAAGAGGCGACGCCAATCGTCGAGGGCGAGCTACTCCGGCCTCGCGTTTCGTCAGAACCGCTGGAAAGCTTCTGGTGGCTCCATATATCATAAAGGATAACTTTGGCATGCATATATATACATTTATACATACAGCTAGGGGTTTTGCATGCATGCATGCAACATAATCAGTATGCTCAAAAATGTTTGAGAAATTAAATAAGTAAGGAGAGTCACCCTCAAATCTATATCCATTTTTTCAATAATGTAGGCCCAATGAATTACAACATTTTGTTGAAATTAAGAAGCTTTTAATTTGTTAGGAAAATCAGCAATTTTATGCAACACAAAAGTCGGATATATTAAGTGTTGAGAAATTTACCATATATAGATAATACTTAAATTAACAACAAAAAATAATTAAAAGTTGGAGAGGACTATTTCAGAAGTGGCTATAATTGAGAGGTCTCTTGCAGCATTTTTACCGTAAAAGTTTACGTGAAATGGGTGGCAAATTATTAATTATATTAGTCGTGTGTTCAAAAAATATATCAAGTGTTTGTCTATATAAGATTTGGACGTGAAGTTTAATTTTATTGGCTTGTTTAATTGTTTGTATTGATTCTTTTGGAATGTATAATTTATGTTCAAAATGGGATATTAAGTTAAATTAAGTTTGTTTTCCCCTCGTAAGTTTTTTGCTTTAATAGTCGATGTAAAACTTAATTTCTTGTTTTCCTTTCTATGACAAATTTTTTTTTTTTTTAAATAAGGCATAGAGTTGTTTTTTACCTCGCATTTTTGCGCCATAAGTTAGATTTTTGCTGCTGCGTGCTCCACGCCCACGCCTCCCCCTGATTCATAAGCGATGGGGCGGTACAGGAGAACTAAGGATGCAAACGGATCCGGTGGTGGAGCTCGCGCCCCGTCTGTCTCGACGGGGGAATAAATGGCAGAAAAAAACGGATTCGGGGCAGGAAGATGGGGTAAATTTACGATTCGATGACGGATTCGGGACAGAAAATGTCAGATTTTGACCCGCCGCGAATTCGCCCTGGCATGATCCATCCCGAAATCCGCACTCGGAATCATTTTTATATTTTAAAAATATTCTTAAAATAATGTATTTACAAAAAAAAGTTCAGTAGTCTCTATACTAATGTATTTAAAACCTTTTGAATTTATTGCTTGAATTCGTGATTGATATTTTTATTTTTAATAATTAATATTATTAAATTATATATATAATTATTAAAAATTATTCAATTTATAAGTTTATAAAATATAATAATATTAAATATTTATAGCCAAATATTAGTTGGCGGAAGCGGTATTCGGGGCACCGGGCGGGTAATGCGGGTTACGAGAGCGGGGCGGATTATGGGATGTTTCTTTTTAAAACCCGCACGGATTCGGGGCGAGAAGGCGGAGCGGGATTGTTTGCTAGTCGGGGCAGGCACTCCCCGCCGGTAGATCGCGCCGCTCGTTTACATCCCTAGTGAGAACAAAAAAATATAAAAAAGAAATATACTCAGCTTCTGAACTGTCCTGATTTTATAAATAAAATACGAGCGGAGTGAGAGACCTTCATATTTTTTTCAGAACCCGCTAAAAATCCACCCGTAAGTGAGGATAAAAAATATGAATAAAAATTATCGCTATCTGAATTATGGCGCGGTCATCACAATCGCTAATAAGTGTCCAAATTGGACTAGAGCCTGGTTATTTTTTGTGCCCTAAACATATTAAAGTTTGGTATCAATAAATTTATGTCACATTTCATATGACTCAAATGATTTACATAAAATGTATATTATTAGCTCGGGCCCGGGCCACATATCGGCCCCAAATGGTGGCAAAGCAGAACACCAATCCGTCGTTTATTGGGGCCGCCCATTGATCCGATTGTCCGAACCGATCCGCTTCTATTTGGACATGTTCGAGAATTGTCGAGAGATTCTGTTACGTATAGTATATATGATAAGAAAATATTAATATTATGTTTCGATACGTAATGTCACGTTTCGTGTATATCGTAAATGAGATATGAGTATTTTTATCGAAAAACACAAAAGTATATTTCATATGTTGTTCGTCCAACTTTAAGTTTTTGTATTCTGGTCAGATCGCTCAGTACCTAAATGAGGCCCTAAGAACCTCCCGCTCGAACCTTTTCGATGGGCAACCCATTATTGGAAGGTCCGAAGCCCAGTCAAAATTCTTCAATGGGCTTCATTTGGGCCCAGTTAATTAAAAAAAAAAAATGCTGCACTTTCTACATTCTAAACTTTGGAGAAATAAATAACAATATGGAGGCAGGTGAAACACCATCCATTAAAGAGTTGACACAATTAGACGCATTAAACCACTTACATTTGATGCATGGTTTTAATTTTTTTTTTAGGTCCTATTCTAAAGTTGTTTTGTAGCTAAATATATTTTATACTAGTAATCATAAGAGACTTGCACTAATTAATAAATTGGATTAGTAACCTAATCTTATACTTACGTATCACTCTACACTTTTTAATGTTGTTCAAGTTGTTAGTTTTGTCTCAATCTAATAGCTTGTTGAATTTTTTTTTTAATAGAAAAACCTAAAAAGTAATTTTTAAACTTTAGAGAAAGGATTTATAATTTTTTGAATAGACATGGAGTAAAATGACAGGTGATGACGAATTGAGACTTCTCACAACGAAGGCATCATTGGAAAGTGAGCTCCACATAAATTTTTAATTTTAGGGGAAAACATTCAAATACCCCCATGTGGTTTCGCCAGTTTCTTACTTTAGTACCTTGTGGTTTAAGAGTGTATCAAGTTAATACTCTGTGGTGTTGGTCAACACTTTTCTCACTTTAGTGCCCTTGGTTTCTCACTTAGTCGGCGCAGAATGTGGTTTAAGTGTTCAAAGATTAGTAGCTGCTGTTGGTTTTATTTTTTTTTCTTTTTATTATCTAATTTCGGGCGTATTTTTTTTCCGTTAAGATTAAGTGAATAAAGTTAAAACTAAAGAGTACTAAATGAATATTCGCATAAAACCTAGGTAGGTAATTGAATTTTTTTGTAATATAATTAACAAATATTGAAACCCAAACTGTAAGGGTACTAATTTAAGAAAATGCGAAATCACAGGGTACTAACCTGATATAGCACTTTCAAGCACGAATACTAAAGTTAGAAGTACAAACCACCATGGTACTAACTTGGTACATGCTTAACTATATGGTACTAAAATGATGAAAGTGCGAAACTGACGTGGGGGTATTTGAAGTTTTCCCCTTTTTTTTTTTTTTTTCACCTATGGCAGTAAGATTCAAAATACTCTAAATAAAGAATTTTTTTTTACTTTAAGCTTTAAGATACTTTTACTTTTATTCATTTTAAATTCCATGTTAGGACAAGGTAACAGCTCATTAATCATAATTAACAGTAATAATAAATCTCTAAGATTCATTATTATTAGCCCTTAGTACAACTTTTTATATGGTTCAACCATGGCCCATGGGGATTTCAAATATATATTAAATGGTTCAAAATGGGGATCAAATCCAGCATGCTACAAAAACCAGGTGGCGTTGATC
Source organism: Ananas comosus (assembly GCF_001540865.1). Classification (NCBI taxonomy): domain Eukaryota; kingdom Viridiplantae; phylum Streptophyta; class Magnoliopsida; order Poales; family Bromeliaceae; genus Ananas; species Ananas comosus. The sequence goes on from NW_017893407.1 coordinate 49,921, forward strand.
CTGTTTTGGCTTCTGGGATTAAGCTGTTTCAATTGAATATCAGGGCTTAGTTTAGTATTAGACGGTTTATTTGAATGCTGTTAGATAAAATTGAGTTAGAAAAAAAATATATAGGAAATATGTTTCTACGTTCTCCGATTGGACGAGCGGCAGAGATATATATTATAGTCGATTTACTTGCAAATGCGTAAATCACAATATTACGTACCGAAGACAAATATGATATTTTTTCCATCGTTTATTTCGCGAACCGCTGCTATAAACTAATCCTACCCCCACAACCAATACAAAAAAATGGAACAGGGAAACAACTTAACAGCACCCTGGTTTCATAAAGAGCCGCAGTAATGGGAAATAAAGAAAAAAAAGGTTGACCAAACAAAGACTCCTCTCGTCTGGGGGTGTGATAAATTTAGATGTGTCCAATTGCTTGACATTGCTCACAACTTGGAAAAAGCACTTTTAAGGGAAGTGATTTGTTTGAGAGAAACATTGAAGAGAGGTAGGGAAGAGAGATGCAAGCACAGCTGGGAAGTGATAAAACGAGGTTAGTAATCCTCATGATTCAATCATATCCCCCATTCCAATTAGATTTGTTAAAGCAGCATTAGATTTGTTTTAAAAGTTCTATGTGGATTTTCCTCTCTTAATTGTATTAGAGAGTAAACGTAAATTTTCCATGTTCCTTTTCTTTTTTAGTGGCAATGTGTTGGTTATCTTTGGTGTTTTTTAAGTGTATACAAGTGTCCTGGTGATTTTAATTTTTATCTTTTCTTTTTTTTTTTTTTATCGTATAGCTTTTGTTAATATTTTGTTGAAATTATAATACAAAAAATTTCAGATATCCACTTAAGATTTATCAAATATTCACTTTAGTACCCTTCTAGTCTAATTTTGTTACAGCTAGATTAACGAAAAAAAATAGTAAAATCGATAATGAATAAGATAAAAATCGAACAACATGTCAACTAAATTGATACATTTTATAACCACAGGTGTACTAAAGCTGAGAAGCTATGAAACCACCGAGTATGGTATTGAAGTTTTTTCTTTTAAATGCTATCTGTACATTCACAAGTAGGGTATAATTTTTTTTTTTTTTTTTTTTTTTTGGGATCTTTAGTATTAAAGAATTAGATTTCTCAGTGGCCTTCCATATTGTTTCTTATTGAATGTTATGGGTTTGTGAAAAATGTAATAGAATATTAGATTATAGATAAACAATCGTTTGATTCTTCATAGGTTAAGTTGTCAGAGAACTGTGTTTTAATATTTATATTCAAGAAAAAAAACATTTTTTCTCGCGTCTGACTCAGGAATTGTTTTGAATAAAACCAAAAAATATTGAATTTGAAATAAATGAATTAGGAAAAAAAAAATTAAATGAGACTATGTGGTCCAAACACGGGACTTAAAATAAATGCGGAGACACTAAGATGTTTGGTTTCCAGAAATCGTGAAAACTGATAAATTTTTTTTCCTGAAATACACCTTTTCCATAGTTTTTCTTTTGGCAGAATAAAATTCCGAAAACCAAAAACTCTGATCTATTCTCAATAAAATTTGGAAAAGAAAAAATTTTTCTATAGAAAACTACTTTTCTTAGGAAACCAAAAACGGACGCAAAATACCTTCTTTTTTCAGCGAAACTATTTTCTGAGATAATTCCGAAGAACGCAAACACCCCTAATAAGTGACTAAATCATTTTGAAATATGTACGTGAGCTTCAAAAGTTTTGATTTCGCTATCTAATGATTAGGATTACTGTGTTATTTCTTTGTTGATTTATACAGCATCCTGATGGAAAGTTACTGAACGCAAAATTATCAAAAGAGTTAACATTTGAGATCAGCAAGTTTAATGTTCAGATACCATTTCAAACGCGCTATGCGATTCATCCGACTGAGAGAAGCTGATAATACTGTCTGTAACATGGAGGATTCATTTTCCTTTGCTTTTTGCGGATAAATGTCAATTGGCAATGTAAATTACTTCAAAGGACTAAAACATTTTGAGATCGAAAAGTTTTTAAATGTTAATACTCTTTCAAGTGCGCTAATAGAGATCGCAGCGAATGTTCTGGATGATCGAATGGAAAAGGAGCTGATATTACGAATCTTGTAAACATGGAGGAAAATTCCATATTTCCCTTTGCTTTTTTGCAGATTAAAATGTCAATGGCAAAAATGTAAATTGCTTCAAAAGAGGTAAACAATTTGAAGATTCAAAGTTTTAAATGTTCAGCAATCCATCATTTCAAAAAACCGCGCTATAGAGATCGCGCGGATGTTTCCATGCCGATTAAATTTCGAAATGAGAAGGGAGGCTGAAACAAATAACCTGATTCTTTGTAAAACAGGAGGATTAATTTTTTTCCTTTTGCTTTTTGCGAATTTAAATGTCCCAATGCCATCGTAAATTACTTTCTAAAAGAAGACTAAACATTTGAAGAATCAAAAGTTTTAATGTTTCCAGATGCGCTCATTTTCAAAAACGCGCTATAGAGATCGGCCGGGCAGCCCGATGTTTTCATGACTGTGGAATTATTTCGAATGAGAAGGAGCTGATTTATACATGGGGGATCTTGGTACATGGAGGATTAAATTTTTCGCGCTTTGCTTTTTTGGGATTTAAATGTTCCCAATGCAATGTAAATACTTTAAAGACCTAAACAATTTTGAAGGAATCAAAAATTTTTTTAAGATGTTTTCAAAGATACTCATTTCAAAGCGGCGGCTAACAGAGATCGCGCGATTGTTTTAGTGATTATTCGAATGAGAGGACCTGATATACTGAATCTATTGTAACATGGGAGGATTTCAATTTTTTCGCTTTTGGCGTTGCGGATTTAAAAATTTGTCAAATTGGGGCATGTAAATATCTGCTTCGTCGATCACAGCTGCGTTTTGCGGTGGGAGCGGGGAAGGCCCCGTTTGGGTGAATTCGAGGAAGTCCCGAGGTGGCCGGCCTCCCCTCAGGCGATGGAGGTTCGGTCTGAAGAATCCCTCTAATCACTGCGCCTTTGGGCCACACCGGATGTCTTACTTCACTGGGAAGCTAAGGTATAATAATAATATATTTCCATATTGCGAAAGAGTCCCAAATACTAGTTCTTTGTTTTTCCTTTGTGCAGGCAGCGAACCATTTCGCTGAAAATGCCGCACATTTTAATGTTCCTGGAATCAGCTTCGCGATGAACTGACCTGTCCCCCAGAAAAATTAACCACGCAATCTTTGCAGGGTCTAGACCTCCCTGTTTTTTCCATCGGATTTTCGGGCCCATGAAGGCCGGAGGGTAAAATGCGATCGAATTTCGAACCACATGCCAATGTTTTTAATTGTTTTTGTTAAATGTTTAGTTTTTGATTATAATCTTTAATGCGCAATATTCTAGGTCCACTCTTACATGTGTAAAAATCTTTCTTCTTCTTCCTTTTTTTTTTTTTTGTTTGGGCGCCTTCTCCAGCGTTTGTAAGAGATGTAGGGCGGCGAGGGCCCGGTGACCGATCCTTAGCACCGCGGGAAAGACCACCGTCCTCCTGGTGTTCAAACGGCGAGTGCAAGAGAATGCCTCCACTGCAGGCCGAGGAAAGAAAGCGCAACATGTGCGACCCTTCTGGGCGATTCAAACACCGACAGGGGGAAGTGAATGATCAAGCGATTTGGCGAAGACGAGGTTTTTTTTTCGATCACGGAAAGCCGATTATCATCGCGTCGGAACCTCCCACGCATTCAGCGAGTAGCATTGTCGTCCATGTCCCCGGAACGCGCGTGGGGGCCAAGATTCAATTTCCTCTGCAGAAACCGCTCCGATAAAGTTCTGCGTTTCTGAGCTGCGGCATTTCAACAGGTTAAGGAATGTGTTTCCGTTAAGGCCTTGAAAAAATAGCTTAAATGGTTAAAAGGAAACTAACACTGCTGTTGTGGCCAGAAAAAACTAATAGTGAATCATAAGGGCAAAGAAACCAAATTTTGAAGCGTATCAGAACTTGAAAACAAGAAAATCCGTTCAATGTTATTGTGCTTTCAAAAAACTTTTTTTTGTTAATTCACTAAATCACTTTTGATTTTTTAGGTTCTCGGTGGCCGACTCTAATGTTGGCCAAACACCGAAAAGGCGTTTTTTTCGACGGTGGCTAATTTTCGGTTTGGCGAGGCTGTGGGTCTTTCGTGGAGTCTTTTCCTTTTTCGGCGATTTTACCCGTGTTAAACTTGTAAGTCTCCTTAAAAAGGCAAGAATTGATTTTCAATTAAGCGAAGGTTGACTTCGAAGTTTACCACATTAGTGAATTGCAAAACATGCGCTTTTAAGGCTGGCCAGGCCGAGGGAGCGAAGGCTTTTTGCAGGTTTGGCCGCAATTCGGAGGATTTAAATCTGGCGGTCGATTTTTGAACTTCAAGGCGATTCGAAGAAGGTTTAAACAAAAAAAAAACATAAACAACCACCGCTCCAAATATAAAATTCCGATTTAGCGCGAGGTTAACAACTTTCTTGTTTGCATTCCATTTTTGCGGCCCGCTAAGGAAGTTCCGGCGCGTCCCAGCCGATTTCGTGAAATCCTAGGCGAATAAAACACAAGTTTCAAGACGGTTTTGGGTTTTCTTACTGAAAACATAACCAAAATGATGGGCATGATATTTTCAAATGTTATACTCTAAATTATTTTATGCCGCCAGGTTGCCCCTTGCTGGAGAATGACAACGGCGGAGTCTCCCCCCGAATTCGGCAAGCGTGGAGGTCTGCACGCGCAATATAAATGCCATTGAATATCAGCATTTGAAATTGCGTGCAAAGCGACGTACGAACCACTAAAAATCGCCTATAAATTTCCCTAATTGATTCAGGCGGCGAAATTTTTTTATGCCCGAAATATCCCAACCAGTTGGGGGTTTTCTTGTTGGTCATTATTCATTTCAATTTCTCCTTTGTCGGGCTGGGGTTGTAAGGAGTTTGTTTAGTGGGGGTCCGGCCGGCACAAAGACCGCGTATTTTAAGACCCCCCTGGAACTTGCCCTCAATAAAAAAACATGAAAGGCACACCTTCTTTTGGCAACTAACAAACCGCGCTCGCGATCATCCTTCAGTTGTAGGAAGAAGTTAGCATGAATATAAGGTAAAATTCGCTGGCAATTATGTTTGAACCTTCACAGTTTTTAAAGCTATTAAACTATTTTAATGAATTTATAAAGTCCGCTGCCGTGAAATTGCGCAATGGAAGTATATTAAACCTAATCCCTGTTAAAGAATAACACATAATTGATTGACCCCAAATCAAACAAATTGAAAAGATGAAATTTTAAGTTTTATGTAAGTTCCGTACGTTTTTTTACCTATTCTTGTTTCAAGTAACTTTTTGTTTTTGTTTCTGGTTTTGAGAAATTATTCTATCCGACCAAACCGTCGGCTGGCAAGGATTTTTTGAAAAAAAAATCAGAAACCAACATTGAACCACAAATGAAACACTACTAATAGAGTTTTTACAAAAAGTAGCTCCCCCGGCCTAAGTTTTTGGGGATTCTTGAGAAGCTTCTTCAATGGAAGTGATTTCTGGCTGTGGAAATAATCCGAACTTAAACGGTGCGTTGAATGGCGGGCAAGGAGCTTTGAAACTGGAGAAGTTCATCAACGCACACGCGTGTCGCCGTTCTGCGGAAGATCAACAAGGGCGTTTTGTCGATAACAAAAGCCTCAACCCGGGGAAAAGGCCCTTTCGCGATGGGCGCATCATCCGCAATGGCCCCGGATTTAAAAGCAAGTCGATAAAGTTGATCAAAGCATTTGCGGCATGGTATCGACCCTCAAAAAGGAGGCCCTTTTTCTGAAACTTTCAAATTAAAATGGCCAAAGTGTTTTTTTTGTATCAGATGAAACTCATTAGCTGTACTGGCCCTTGTGCTTCCTTTAACTACTTCTTATGTATGTTTTAAAGAAAGAAAAAGAAAAATGTTGGTCGCTTTTCTGTTTTTGGTAAAGAATTAAGGCTCAAAATAAACACTAAATTTTTGTTGCTTTTTCCGCGATTGTTTTTCCTTTTTTTTTGTTTGGAAAATTAAATGAATGAAGTTTCGGATTTTGGAATTTGCCGATTTTGTTTATCTAGGGGTTTCAGTTTTCGTGGCTTACACTTTGCCAGTTGAATGTTTTCCTGGTCAAAAACCCCATGGGTTAAGAAGTCAAGTTAGGGTTTGAGCAAATTAACTGCCCAACAATCAAGATTTTTCAATAAGTAACACTATTAAGCAAATTTAAATATGGCAATGATACACCTGCTAATATCAATGTTTCCTCATTAGTCACAATTTATTGCATCTTTACAAAAGGAAATATATAATAGTTGGTTTAATTCTGACCAGAAAGAACGTCAGTACTAGTTTTGAATCCTTAGAATTGTTTTAAAGCAATAAAAAGCTAAAACTTTTGATTAATTAATTAAATTAAGCCGACATGATCTATACCACTTGAAGTGTTTAGAAATCAATTTTCAAATCTTTTTGACATCATTTGCCTAATGATCAAAGGATTTCAAAATTTGTAATTTTAATGGTCAATATGAGGCATTTTCTCGTTTAACGGCGTAAAAATATCCAAATCAATTGAATTTTTGTTAGAAAATTTTTTAAACTATTTAAAACAAGATCTATACTCTTGATCTTGATTATAAGACTCCTATCATCATTTTTTAAAGAATATTCATTTTCAGCCGTTTATTTTTATGTCCACTCGATAGATAAGAGAACAATATCGAAAATATATGAAATTTGATTTCTAAACACTTCAAGTGGTATAGATCATATTCAACAGTGCTGATCGTCAATTTGGAAGCTCCATCATCGAAAACAAATGGGTGGAAACGGAGCCCATTTGCTATCAATAGCATTCTAGCTCAACTCATATTATTAACCCCTTCTGAATCTAGAATATTTTAGAATTAAGTGATTTTAGCAAATAAATTGATGATTTTATCAAACTCCACCAATGATTTCATCCAGTTTAATAACTTGATTCACTTTGTAGCAAATAACCCCTACAGGTATTAACAAAAAAAAAAAGCTAGTAAAAATATTAAACTTAATAAAATGTATAACATAGACAAACAAAAATACATCAAATGAAAATTTCAAAATTAACAGGGCGCCAATGACAAAAGAATATTTATGAGGCTTAATTCAACATTGCCTGAAGTTGGGGGATCTCCACGCGATTTTACCAATTTTAATCTGACCATCCGTCTAAGATACAACTAATTTGACACAGTAACAATATACAGGATTCAAATTAAAAAATAAAAACAAAAATTTTATTGTAAAAAAAAAAAATCTATTACTAAATTATTATATATATAAAAACTCAATCCTAAAAGGGTTTGGAGCTACCCTCCTCTTCCCAAAGTGGGGCCCTACTCATTTATGAAAACTATAATTATTTGCCAAAGAAAAAAAAAAACCTGACATTTCTTTGAGAAGTCATAATCTACTGTTTCGTGTTAGTTTTGTTTCTATTCAAATATTATAACTCTTCTCTCTAAAGTTGTAATTTTTTTTTTTTTTAGTTTTGGGATTAAAATAATACGCAACGCAGTTTACAATTTTTGAATAAAAGTAAAATTACCACGCGACAGTGGATTGAGAGTTTCCTAACGAGATACCATTGTGGAGCTTATAATTAGAGAAAACTTCAAATACCACCCCTGTGGTTTTGTACTTTTTTTTTTGAGAGAGAAAGGCAGCACGCTATCTGCTTCATTCATTAAGAAAATGAAATTAGCTACATGAAGTGAGGCAGCTAGGGCCTCAGAAAAGCGAAAAAACAGAAGGAAGGGGGCGCGAAATTGTGTGGTGTTAAGTTCGAGACTGTAGACCATCTGCTAGTGGGGTGTATTGTTAGTAAGTTTCTTCTTCACTCGCACCTTGGGGAGTATCTCGGATACCCGTGTTTTGAAGATACCAGCATTGTCTGAGAGCGGCTACTAGAGAGGCGCCCGCAATGCGACACTTCGAAGGCTCTGACCTTGGTTGCGGCCACTCGGCGGTTGGTCTGGCGCGATAGAAATAACGTCATCTTCATAAATCTACCCAACGACGTTTCCCGAACAGCTAATCTTATTAGAGTGTTGGCAAAAGAGTGGGCCGGGTCCTGTAGAGCAGGGTGACGTCTGAATTATTGGAGTGTTTGCAAAAGAGTGGGTCGAGTCCTGTAGAGCAGGGTGAAAGCTACTTCTTATTTTTATTTTTAGGTTTTTTATTTTTTTATTAAATCGGTGACAAAGTTAAAACTAAAAATTACTAAAATAAATATACGAGAAACCCAGGTGGACTATTTGAACTTTTTTGTATATAATTTAACGAAATGTTAACGGAGGAGCTTACGAAAAGAAAAAAATAAAATCACAAGATAATAAATTGATACACTTTAAACCACATAATATTAAAGTAAAAAAATGTGAAACCATATAAATGATATTTAAAGTTTACGCTTATAATTAAGATGTATACGCGATGAAGTGTTCAATGGAGAGTTTTGTTGTAATTTATTAGCCTTATGGAAAAGATGCTACTTTGTAGAGTTTAGTGTGAGAAGCGGCAGCACGACGCAGTAGCGCTAGCGGGGAAACTCATTTTTCCATAGCTGAGGAGAGAGAGAAAAAAAAAAAAAAAAACACAAAATTCCCCATTTGGCTTTTACAAAAAGTGCTTTTTAGCAACCGCGCATTTCCGCATCAACTCCACCCAAACGGGGGAACCATGTGTCACAGCATCACCTATCATGGTTGCCACCACTAGGGCATTTACTATCTATTTATTTACTTTTTTTTGTCACTTTGTCGGTATAGAATAATTTGGGCCCCGCCATAATTAGGGATGCAAACGGTGCAGATCCCGAGATTGAAGAGGATCTTAACAGGTCGGAGCGGATTAGGGATGCAAATAGTGCGGATCCCGAGGTAGAAGGAGATCTTAGCAAGTCAGAGCAGATTCATACGGGTTAATTTTTATTTTATTTCTCAGCCCCAGTTCTAGTGCAATTTGGGACTGATCAAATTTTTGACGAATTTTTAGCGGATCGGAACAGATTAAAAGAGAAAGGGGTCTCCTGTCTCCTGCTCCATTTAATTTAGCCGATTATGACGGATTCTTGTGCATTATATTATTTTTTATTTTTGACGCCATGCTTTCCGCCCCATTTGGAACAAAATCGAGTCCAAAACTTCACTAAGTCAGATCTGTTTGCATATATCTGTGACCATAATAATTCGATCCACATCATATTACTATAAGCTCAAGTTTGAGTTCGGTTATGATAAAAGGGTGCACTAACAAATTATTTTGTAAAAATTATATTATAATCGTACATGTCGTTGTAAATAAATACGAAGTAGTTGGTTAATGCATCTTTTACTTCAGTCGAATTTTGAGGCTCAATCTTTGTGTCATTTGGGTGCCCAATACATTTTGGATTCAGAAGTAATGAGTTTGAATCATTTTGAATTTAAGATATATTATTATATTTATAAAAAAAGTATGTTATACCTTTTGATATTTCATATGATTATACTTAACCACTTAAACATTAAAAACTAAAAAATAAAAATACACAAACTTTAATTATAGCACGTGATAATCATTTGACGCTTAAAATTTTTATGTTTACCTTTTTTTATTGTTTTACGAGATGAAATGCAGAGATATTTAAGTTTTTCGAGCTTCATATTACTGCCAATTATTAAAAAATAATAATAAAATTCGGAATCAGATGGTTGATTGCAACAAACTATTTTTTTTTTTTTTCATTTTAAAGTTTGGATAGCTAAGTGTAAGGGTTCCAACATATTTTTCCCTTACATTTAGGTTTGAATATTGATTTTTGACTAAATTTGGATTTATTTTTTACGTGACTAACAACTCAAAGAAAACAAATGTAATTTTGATTTTGTAATTAAACTTTATTAGAGACGCATCTATATGCGCCATATTTAATAATATTACAGTTTGCTGATAAACTCAAGCCTGTTTGGTATTGAGAGTGACATACGCAATATTATTAGGCCAAAGGATGTTGGAGATAATGCATGCATATATAGTTACGCTTCTGCATTTCTAATATGACTGCAAAAATTATAATATTCTCTAAATCTCATACAAAATATATTAATTACTTTTTACGAAAATAAATAGAGTATTTTTTTTATTGTACTTTTCTATCGTACATAGCGCATGTTTTTGTGCAGTCGTAAACATTATATATCCTCTAATTAGTACTAAATTTTTATTAGGGGCAATTGCTTATATATTGCTTATATATCCCTAAGAAGTTTCAAACTTTCTTATTTACCCCTCGTAGAAGGCTAATATAAAAATATTCTCAGAATGTTTTAAATTCTTTCAAATATACCCCTAAAATTAAAGGTTTTTATTTCTGTGAAATTATTATTTTACAACTTCAAATATATCCTTGAATTGATACCAATTTTTTTTATCCGCGCGCACTTAATATAGTGTTCCTGAGGTTTGGATAGGATTGGCTGCAATATTAATAACTGGTCGACACATCTGGAGAGTGTCGGACTGAATCGGAGTCGTTTTTGCACGAAACGGATGAAGAAATGGACTCGGCGCACTCAAATAGGCAAAACTGGAGTTTTGCCAGATTCGGGCGCCCAGAACTTGGTTTAGGTCTCCCAGAACTGAGTGCTGAAATTAACTGAAACTGGAAGCCAATTCGGATCCTATGTTTCGGGCGCCCAGAAGTGGATTCGAAAATTCACATCGTGAATATCGATTGTGTTGATACGTGGCTGGTGGTAGGTGAGGTCCACCGGAGTCGGTTACGGGCGCAGCACACCGCGGGCGGAGGAATCGAAGGGGAGGATTTGTGCAGGCTGGAAGTTTAGGGCGCCCAGATTTGGGTTTAGGGCACCCAGATCTTGAGTTTTCTGCAATAGTACAGGTTTGCAGCCTTTATTCCTTAGGTTCATCTAATCATTTGTTCACCCTATAAATAGCTGTGGAGCATTCCTGGTGAGCTCTTTTCCTCTCTTCTTCACAGTGATCCTATACTTTGCATTCCAACCCCTCCAAACAACTCAAATTGCAACAAAGTCCACAAAATTCAGCTTGAGGAGTGATGATTCTGTAGTTTTCCAGCGACGACCTTCAGTGTTTTGGCTCGTGTTCGACGTAGGAAGATCAGATTGCGGTGAAACTTAGTTTGCTGGATTCTAGACTTCAAGAGAAATCCGCGAAGTCCAATTTTGTAGATTTTGGTTGAGGTTAGTATGGTCGAATTAAGGTTTTTCTGGACTGCTGTCACTGTGAGGCTGATTTTGAGCTTTTTGAATGTTCTTCAATGCTAACTTTAGAAGCAGTGGACTTTTGAACCTGAGATACACCCTCTATCATTATTTACTGGATGTGGGACTGTCCTCACCTGATTTGGAGATCTTTAAGTGAGTTTTGACATTGAAGTTGGGTGATTTTTAAGCTTAAGTGCTGAAATTGTGGAATTTGACGGATTTAGTGGGTGTTGATGTTCAGATCTTGATTGTGGATCATCACTCGCTGAGAGCAGGTTCGACGGGTTCCGACAGGGGGGATCCGCAGCTGAGTGATCTCGTGCTGCCAGGAAATTGCTCTAGAGGTGGGTTTATTATTGGTTTTGCTCCTAAGTATATGTATAGTAAACATGTATAGTTTCGACTTCGGAATATCATGTTGTAGCTCAAATTCATCGATTGGTATAATGTATGAAATCTGAATTTGGAGTATGAATAGTAATTAGTTGAATATACATGTTGGATTTGGATCTTGACTTAGTAGAAAACCAGCGATTCGACTTGTCATAAAATTCTACTACCTGTTTTAGCTCTAGGAGCCGTAGTTTGATTGTATCACTGCTGTTTCAGCGCGGTGGATACCCGGAGTAGTTTAGAATGCATTTACGCTCGTGCTGGGATGCCGAGCTTATTTTACAGTAGAGTCTAGGCTGTTTCGGATTGTCGGGTGCCGTCGGGGTGAACGGTGGACCCAGATTCCTGTTTTTGGTCTCAGATTGTACCGAAGGCACGTGGGTTTGGTTTCTAAACCTGTTTTGAACCTAGCTACTTGACTTTGGCTAGTTAGAGCCTGATTGAGCTCGACAGAGATACGCTGCATACTCGGTTGGGTAGCTCCCATGAGTGCCACTCCGGAGACTGGCGCTGTGCTTTTGCGTTGGTGTCGTTCGTGTAGGTTGGACTTACTCTTCACGGACTGGTTAGTGTGGAGGTAGCTGTATAGTCGCGACTGGGCAGGACAGGTGTGTTCATAGTCCCAGGGACGAGTATGATTACAGTCCTTATTGAGATTGAGTCTGAGATGACATTGTTCTACATAGGGTAGAGTTGGAGCATGATAGTATAGTGGCATTTATCTGTAGATTTATTCCAGCTTTTCTTACTATTCTTGCTTATTCCTGTAGACTTAGTGGGTGAACCGATGAGTTCGAGGGCGGTACCGACTGAGAACTACTTCTTTTTGTAATAGTTCTCACGCCCAGTTGTTACCATATTTTTGCAGAGCCTTTTGTTCCGGCTGCTTCTTCTACCGAGACTGATCGTTGCAAGGGCATTGCGAGTTAGAGTCCTTCCAAACGAGTCACAGAGCTAGAGGATCACCAGCTACAAGTAGCTATAGTTTTTGGGTCTTTACATACAGTTGTTGTATCTCACCAGAGCGAGTATTTGTATACCCTAGATGACATGTATGTATTGAACCACAGTATACATATATGGTTTATTTTTTCTATCTGCTCTATACTACTATTTGTAGTATTGTATGATTACAGGCACTTCTACTTTTTCACTTCGTATACAGGAAAATTACCGATGTATACGGTGGGTCTATTAGCGAGCCCGGGGAACGAGTAATCCGGGGCGTGACACTTAATTTAAGAGAAAAAGAAGAAATATTTTGACTGTTCACTCTTTAAAATATATCTTTTTGCTGTTACCAATTTTCCTGATTTTTCTTAAGTTACGGACGAAAAAAGTATTTTGACTTTTTAAAAAACTGGTAGAATTTTAATCTAGATTAATTAATCCGAGATGGCTTAACGGATATTAACAATTATATATCTTTTTTATTAATAAGACAAAGGTGTGCAAGTTCTAAGTAGCTACATCCCCCTACATTCTCCTATAGAGCCCACAAAAATAGAATAACCACAACACATGGAGAAACATCATATCTCAACTTATATTCCCCACATACAATATTATTTTACAAACATGGAATAACTTATTACATTAGTTACTCCACTTTGTGACAAAGTTGTCACTTCATCTACACTTCTCCTATTACTATAAATTCCCCTTTCCATCTCAAACCCTCCTAACTACAAGTGAAAACAAAAAAACAAAAGAGAGAGAGAGAGAGAGAGAGAGAAGATGAGGCCTACAAACTTATCAACACCATCTCACAAGTTTGAGTTGTGGAACTCTCCAATTCCATATCTGTTTGGAGGCATAGGAGCCATGATGTGTCTCATTGTAGTTGCACTCATAATTCTCATATGCTCACACAGCAAACCCTCGCCCGAGGACGAACCGTCGACGCAGTCGAAATCGGTAGAGAAGGCCATCATCATTCCCTTGGACATGGAGCCTAAGATCGTCGTCGTCATGGCGGGCAACGACATGCCGACCTTCTTGGCTAAGCCTCTTTAGGGAGTTATATTTTATACGTATTCCTGCAAAGTTTTGAAGCTGTACACCGTGACTACCCCGGCCTTTCTTTTAATATGTTTTTGCCATAACTCACAATTATAATAGTGAGGTTATGGCCCCGATTTTGTTTTAGCCTCCTTTTCGGCATGAATATTTCAAGTTTTGAGTTGTTATGTATTGTAAGTTTTTTTCTTTTCTTTCTTTTGGGTTGTGTATTACTATGGAATAGTAATATATTCCATAATTTTGGGCTTCACTTGGAGAAGATAATAGTTATCTAGTGATCTTCTTTTGTCATAATATATACTTTTACATAAAGGCTGTCAATGAATTAATGATCTAACTAAATTTATGATAACAATAAATAATCAACTTACAGATAAACGCAAATATTCCAATAAAGATTTGATCTTATCCGGAAGCGTGCGAGGCACTGCCCTAAGGCGTATTCCCGTCCTTACGTGCGGAATTAATCGAAAATAACACCCCAAGGTACGACCGAAATTCCTCATTCTGCGAGCACGATCGTGAAGGATGTTGACGGAGATTCTCAACACCCAGTGGATAAGGGGAATGTTAAAAAATGAAAGATAAAAAAATAAATTGGATAGAGATTAACCAATGATCAAAAATCTTTTCTACCTGCTCTATTTTTTCTATCTGAAAAAACAGAGGAGGAAAAGAGGAAGGGGATTTAACGCCCTTTTTCGTTACGAGAAAAAGGCGTATCCCGTGCAACGGAATGAGATTCCGTTGACGCAAGAAACGGACCAAGAAATTGAACGGGAAAAATATCCCGTTAGTTTCTTTCTCATTAAGAAGCATAATAAAATAATTAAATTAAATAAAATAACTAAAGTAATAAATAAATAAAATAATAAATAATAAAACATCAAAGTGCAAATAAAATAAATTCAAACTCAAAATTTTGAGTTTTCACCAACATAAATTGAGTTAGGTTGAGCTCAATAAGTGGAGTTGGACAACGATCAATAATAAACCTAGCAGCAAGAGACATCAACAATAGATCCAACGTCACTACAACAAAATTAATGGTCTACAGCGACATTTTTAAATGCCAGTACAAATCACAAAAAGTGCTGCTGACTAAATTACCGATACTTTTAAAAAGTGTTGCTATATGTGGGGTCGCTAGGTATATAGTGACAATTAAAGAGTGTCGACGCTATAATCTAAAAAGAGTGCCGCTAATTTACCAACACTTATTTAAGTATTTAGCAACCGCCGAAACTCTACCTCGTTGGCTGCGGTGGCGGAGGAGGACGAGAGGGAAGGGCTCTTCGTCTAGAATTTCAGTGGATTGAGTCATGAGGGGAGAAGGGGATCGAGATGGTAATCGATTTTTCTTTTTTTTTTCTTTTCTGTTTGTAATCGGATCAAATGGGCTGGGTGGAGTGGGTTGAGTAGAGGAACCTTTCATTTTTGGTTGGATTGGATTTTATATTTAGACATTAGTAGATTTGTTTTTAAGTTTTGCTATAAATGGGACACTTACACAAAAATGTCCCAAACATGTGTCCCTATAACCTAATTCTGTTGTAGTGCGTCCAGATGAGTTGAGTCAGGTCAAAATCCGCAAGCCTCATAACCAAGTTCTTAAGTACAATAGGTATAACATTTCTATCAATAGGTGTTTTTTGGTTAATATTTATGACCTGCTGAAGTTAGGACTTTTATTTTTAAACCAAGTGAAATAATTAATTATTCTAAAAAATCAAACTACCAAAATAATAATATTTTAATCATTTATGTTCAATAGTTAAATTAATTTGTTGGCTCTTTATTATTGGGCTAAAATAGGACCAACTTTTTACTCCGTGACAATAGGTTCAAGAGACTAATAAGTTGAGTTGGATGAATCTAATAAGTTGAGTGGGAGTGTAATCCACAAGAGACCTAACGGCAAGAGGCCAAACAATAGACCCAACGTACAGGTGTATTGAGTCAGGTCGAAGCCCACGAACTGTGATATACGAGACCTTAGCAAAGAGGCAAATTGCAGCATGAATTTTTTTTAGTCAGTATTTTTATAGTGGTTGACTAAGTTAAGGACGTTTTGGCGCGAAATAGACGTAAGAACGGACTCAGAAACTCTAAATTTATTTTGTGGGGGACTAAAATTGAAATATGTAATTTTTGAGAGACTTAATAGCATTTTTGCCATTTTAGAAGTGGAGTCCACGAAGGTCCTCCATCCTTATCCTTTCTCTCTATGTTGGTTTTAGAGAGGGAGAGAGTAAGAGATTGAGTCAGTTATGAGAAAAAAAAAAAAAAAGCTAGTAAGCTTGGTTTCTTCAAAACGATCGATCGGCGCGCGCGTGATTTTTTTAGTATTTCGACATCGCGATTAGTATTGTAATATTATAATTTTTTGTTGAGAATCTTTTGAGAGATTTTTGTAAAAATTGAGAGTTAGAAACCGACTTGTTTTTATATTTTAAAAGTTGATTTTGTATGATTTTCACGAGAGTTTTTTAGCCACTCTGGATTATCTTGGCTGCCGTTCAGGCAAGAAGAGCAGTAACTTATCATCTCACTATTCCAACTATCGTTCTATTTTTCGGATTTCCGATATAGATGGATTCCGTGTTATCAAAATTGGCAAACTAATTTTTATATTCGTATTGTATTATTTAGTCTATGAAATAAACTATTGACATAGTTGAGATAATAAAAATATTTTTGACACCTTCCTGTAGTGTATATTGAGACATATATATTTTTCACTATTAATATTATGTGATATTGTCTTGAATGTCAATAGAGATGTTCGAAAAAAAAAAAAAGAAAAAAAGAAGAAATAAAAGATTAAAAAAAAAAGAGAAAATCCCTCTCGTTTCAGAAAAAAAAAAAAAAAAAAAAAAAAAAAAAGAGGGGAAAAGGAAAAGAAAAAGTTAACCAAAAAAAAAAAAAAAAAAAAGAAAAGGAAAAAAAAAAAAAAGAAGGAAACAAACAAAAAAAAAGGAAAAAAAGAGAAAGATGGGAAAGAAAGCCAAAAAATAATGAATAAAAATCTTTGTCATTTCAAAATAAAATAAGGGAAGATTTAACAAATAGCTATCAAATACTTAAATTCCTTATAGAGCCTTATAAGGAATCGATGATAATTCCCTTTTTAGAGGTTTATTGAATTTTGTTTCCAAAATGATACTGATTCTTGGATCCCTCATAAATTGGAGTCCAAGATGTAAGTGGGTTTTTTTTTTGAGGAGGAACTATGAAAGAAAAAAGAAGAAGTTGGGAGGATAAAAAAGAGAAGCAGAACGAGAATACAGAACATGTCGAAGAAAAAAAAGAAGGTAAAAAAAATAAAATAATAATAATTTTTCTTTTCTTTTTTTTTTCTCCCACGTGTGCCAAAAGCGACACTCCCCTCCCCCGCTCGTCACCAACCAAGGGAAGGGCTGTGTGTGCTCACAGCACACCCCCCCAACCCGTACAAGAGAAAGAAAGAAAGGCTCGGCTACTTTATTTTGCCGGCGGCGGACGAACAAGTCGACGACAAACGGGTGACGACATCTCGACAAATGGCGCGCTAACGACTGACTTCGGCGACGCCGCAAAGGCCATTTAGCGGCCTCTTTCATTTTCTTTGTCTACGGACGGCGAGTGGTCAGTTTATACGCGTAAACGATATAGTCGCGACTTTAATGTCGGTTTGATCAATCACGACCGCGTCTCCGTGATAGGTCGATCCGATCAAAATCATTTGACATTCAAATCGATTACTATACGTCATGCCCCGAAGGTATTCATATAAAGCCGCGTCTCCCCTTTTTCAACATCAAAGAAAGATGTGCGCCACGGAGCGACGCGACTGTGACGGACTCCTTGTATCGGATTGATGAGGCGGCCCGTCTTCGGTGATAGGCTCGAACACTTTCAATCTGCGACATTGGGGATCGTTTGCCCTATGGACGTAGATCATACCGTGAGCGGCCGTCTTCGTGATAGGCTCGAGCGAACGGGCGTGAACTTTCGATCTCGGCCGAAAATGGAAAACAAAAATAAAATAATAAAAAAAAATGGATATACAAATTTTTTCTGCCGTCGGCCGAGATTCTGATAGTTGACCCGAGTTCGGATCATAACCGGGTCGGGCCGTCTTCGTGATAGGGCTTGACTCGGTGGTCGGATCATTAAACCGGGGTCGCCGTCTTCGTGGATAGCTTGACTCGGGGGTTCGGAATCATTAAACCTGGGTCGCGTCTTCGTCGATAGCTGGACTCGGATTCGGTTAATTAACGGGCGCCGTGTGATATGGCTTGTACCCGGTCCGGTTCGAAACAGTCTCTTGTGATGAGCTGACGGCCGTCGGTTCCGGGTCGGCCGTCTCGTGATAGGCTTGACCCGGGCGGATCGGTTCATTAAACCGGGTCGCCGTCTTCGTGATAGGCTTGACTCGGGTTCGGATCATTAAACCGGGTCGCCGTCTTCGTGATAGGCTTGACTCGGGTTCGGTTAATTAAACCGGGTCGCCGTCTTCGCGATAGGCTTGACCCGGGTTCGGTTAATTAAACCGGGTCGTCGTCTTCGTGATAGGCTTGACCCGAGTTCGGATCATTAAACCGGGTCGCCGTCTTCGTGATAGGCTTGACTCGGGTTCGATTAATTAAACCGGGTCGCCGTCTTCGTGATAGGCTTGACTCGGG
Source organism: Ananas comosus (assembly GCF_001540865.1). NCBI lineage: Eukaryota > Viridiplantae > Streptophyta > Magnoliopsida > Poales > Bromeliaceae > Ananas > Ananas comosus. Next base: position 68,295 of record NW_017893407.1, read on the forward strand.
TTCGGTTAATTAAACCGGGTCGCCGTCTTCGTGATAGGCTTGACCCGGGTTCGGTTCATTAAACCGGGCCGCCGTCTTCGTGATAGGCTTGACCCGAGTCCGACTAATTAAACCGGGTCGCCGTCTTCGTGATAGGCTTGACCCGAGTCGCCGTCTTCGTGATAGGCTTGACCCGAGTTCGGTTCAATTAAACCGGGTCGTCGTCTTCGTGATAGACTAGACCCGAGTCAACTAAACCATAATGATAAATCAAATTGGATTATAAGCCGATCAAGTCTAATCAATAAGTCTAATTGAACCATTAAAGACATTAACCAAACCAAATCAAACTACAAGCTAGTTTGACTTGAACCAAACCATGAAGGATCCAACCCGAACTAAAATGGGTCCGATCCGAATCAAACCACAAGGGATTTGACTTAAACCGAAGCGGATCCGATCCAAGCTGAACCGAACCGGATCCCGTCTGAACCAAATTATAATGGATTCAACTTGATCCGAAGTGGATCTAATCCGGACAGAACCATAAAGGATTCAACTTGAACTAAAGTGAATCCGATCCAATCCGAACCGAACCGGATCCGAACTGAACCGAATCATAAAGGATTCGACTTGAACCGATGCTGATCCGATCCAAGTTGAACCGAACCGGATCCCGTTTGAACCAAATCATAATGGATTTGACTTGAACTCGAACCGAAGCGAATTCGATCCGACTCGAACCTAAGTGGATCCGATCCGAACCAAGCCGGAAAGGATCTGACTTGAACCGAACCGGATCCGAATCGAACCAGATCCTGTCTGAACCGAACCGAACATGATCCAACTTGAACCAAAGTGAATCCGATCCAATCCGAACCGAACCGGATCCGAACTGAACCGAATCATAAAGGATTCGACTTGAACCGATGCTGATCCGATCCAAGTTGAACCGAACCGGATCCCGTTTGAACCAAATCATAATGGATTTGACTTGAACTCGAACCGAAGCGAATTCGATCCGACTCGAACCTAAGTGGATCCGATCCGAACCAAGCCGGAAAGGATCCGACTTGAACCGTACCGGATCCGAATCGGACCAGATCCTGTCTGAACCGAACCGAACAGGATCCAACTTGAACAAAAGTGAATCCGAACTGAACCGAACCGAATCCGGTCCGAACTAAACCAAAGTAAATCCAATCCAATCAGAACCATAAAGGATCCAACTCGAACTGAAGTAGGTCCAATCTGAACTGAACAGGATCCAACTTGAACCGACTCGAGCTAAATTCGGTTCAACCCGATTAGGATCCGACTCGAACTGAAGCGGGTCCAACCCGAACAGAACAAGATCCGATTTGAACCGACTTGAGTTGAATTCGGTTCAATCCGATCAAGGTCCGACTCGAACCAAGGTCGGTCCGACCCGAATCAAACTATGAAGAATCCGATTCGAACCAAATCATGAAAGACCCGACTCGAATCGAACCATGAAGAATCTGACTTGAACCGAACTAAAGCATAACGGTTCAACTCAAACCAAGTNGATAAAAAAGAGAAGCAGAAAGAAGAATACAAACAGTGAAGAAAAAAAAAGAAGGTAAAAAAAATAATAATAATAATAATTTTTCTTTTCTTTTTTTTCTTCTCTCCACGTGTGCACACAAGGCGACACTCCCCTCCCCCGCTCGTCACCAACCAAGGGAAGGGGCTGTGGTGTGCTCACAGCACACCCCCCCAACCCGTACAAGAAAGAAGAAAGGCTCGGCTACTTTATTTTGCGGCGGCGCGACGACAACGACGACAACGGTGACGACATCGACAATGGCGCGCTAACGACGACTTCGACGACGCGCAAAGAGGCCATTTAGCGGCCTCTTTTCTTTTTCTTTTCTACGACGGCGATGGGTAGTTGTATACGCGTAAACGATATAGTCGCGATTTTATGTCGGTTTGATCAACACGACCGTCTCCGTGATAGGTCGATCCGATCAAATTTGACATTCAATCGTTACTATATCATGCGCGCGTATTCATTAAGCCCGTCTCCCTCAACATCAAAAGAAAAGATTGTGCGCACGAGCGACGCGACGGTGACGATCCTTGTATCGGATTGATTGAGCGGCCGTCTTCGTGATAGGCTCGACACTTTCAATCTCGACATTGGATCGTTGCCCTCATCGGACGTATGATCATACCGAGCGGCCGTCTTCGTGATAGGCTCGACACGGTTGAACTTCGATTCGGACCAAAATGAGAACAACAAAAATAAAATAATAAAAAAAAATGATAACAAATATTTTTCTCGGGTCGCCGTCTTCGTGATAGGCTTGACCCGAGTTCGGATCATTAAACCGGGTCGCCGTCTTCGTGATAGGCTTGACTCGGGTTCGGATCATTAAACCGGGTCGCCGTCTTCGTGATAGGCTTGACTCGAGTTCGGTTTATTAAACCGGGTCGCCGTCTTCGTGACAGGCTTGACCCGGGATCGGTTAATTAAACCGGGTCGCCGTCTTCGCGATAGGCTTGACCCGGGTTCGGTTAATTAAACCGGGTCGTCGTCTTCGTGATAGGCTTGACCCGAGTTCGGTTCATTAAACCGGGTTGCCGTCGTGATAGGCCTGACTCGGGTTTGGATCATTAAATCGGGTCGCCGTCTTCGCGATAGGCTTGACCCGAGTTCGATTCATTAAACCGGGTTGCCGTCGTGATAGGCCTGACTCGGGTTTGGATCATTAAATCGGGTCGCCGTCTTCGCGATAGGCTTGACCCGAGTTCAGTTCATTAAACCGGGCCGCCGTCTTCGTGATAGGCTTGACCCGAGTCCGACTAATTAAACCGGGTCGCCGTCTTCGTGATAGGCTTGACCCGAGTCGCCGTCTTCGTGATAGGCTTGACCCGAGTTCGGTTCAATTAAACCGGGTCGTCGTCTTCGTGATAGACTAGACCCGAGTCAACTAAACCATAATGATAAATCAAATTGGATTATAAGCCGATCAAGTCTAATCAATAAGTCTAATTGAACCATTAAAGACATTAACCAAACCAAATCAAACTACAAGCTAGTTTGACTTGAACCAAACCATGAAGGATCCAACCCGAACTAAAATGGGTCCGATCCGAATCAAACCACAAGGGATTTGACTTAAACCGAAGCGGATCCGATCCAAGCTGAACCGAACCGGATCCCGTCTGAACCAAATTATAATGGATTCAACTTGATCCGAAGTGGATCTAATCCGGACAGAACCATAAAGGATTCAACTTGAACTAAAGTGAATCCGATCCAATCCGAACCGAACCGGATCCGAACTGAACCGAATCATAAAGGATTCGACTNCTTAAGCGAAGCCAAGCTCAAGTTCAGTTTAGGTAATACTAAACCAAGTTTGCCCTAGGCCAAGCCAAGTTGAACCTAGCCTAGTCGTAGCCAAGTTCAGCTTAGGAAATACTAAGCCAAGTCAAGCCTAGGCCAAGCCAAGCCTAACCTAGCCTAAGTGAAACCAAGTTCAACCTAGTACAAGCCAAGCCAAGTCTGTCCTAGACCAAGCTAAGCCTAGGCCAAGCCAAGTTCAGTCTAGGAAAGGCCGAACCAAGCCTAGCCTAGGTGAATCCAAGCTCAGCCTAGCTTAAGCGAAGCCAAGCTCAAGTTCAGTTTAGGTAATACTAAACCAAGTTTGCCCTAGGCCAAGCCAAGTTGAACCTAGCCTAGTCGTAGCCAAGTTCAGCTTAGGAAATACTAAGCCAAGTCAAGCCTAGGCCAAGCCAAGCCTAACCTAGCCTAAGTGAAATCAAGTTCAACTTAGGAAATACCAAGACAGGCCTAATCTAGGTGAAGCCTAGTTCAACTTAGGTAATATTAAACCAAGTCTGCCCTAGGCCAAGCCAAGTCGAACCTAGCCTAGGCGAAGCCAAATTCAGTTTAGGGAACACCAAACTAAGCCTAGCCTGGGTAAAATCAAGCCCAACCTAGGAAGTACCAAACCAAGTTCAGTTTGATCGAACATCAAACTAAACCAAACCAATTACAGAAATTACCAAGTTAATCTGAATAACTAATCTGAACTAGCCGAATATTAGGTTAAACTAAATAGTAATACCAAATCAACTGAGCCCAGATCAGATAGTGCTTCTGCTGCTGGGCCAAATTAACTTGGCTTGAGCCCAGTTCGGATAGTGCTTCTGCCGCTGAGCCCAGTTCGGATAGTGCTTCTGCCGCTGGGCCAAATTAATCAGCCTGAGCCCAGTTCGGATAGTGCTTCTGCCGCCGGGCCAAATTACTTGGCTTGGGCCCAGTTCGGATAGTGCTTCTGCCGCTGGGCCAAATTAATTGGCTTGGGCTCAGTTCGGATAGTGCTTCTGCCGCTGGGCCAAATTAATTAGCTTGGGCTCAGTTCGGATAGTGCTTCTGCCGCTGGGCCAAATTACTAGGCTTGAGCCCAGTTCGGATAGTGCTTCTGCTGCTGGGCCAAATTAATTGGCTTGGGCCCAGTTCGGATAGCGCTTCTGCCGCTGGGCCAAATTAATTGGCTTGGGCTCAGTTCGGATAGTGCTTCTGCCGCTGGGCCAAATTACTAGGCTTGGGCTCAGTTCGGATAGTGCTTCTGCCGCTGGGCCAAATTAGATCCGACTCGAACCTAAGTGGATCCGATCCGAACCAAGCCGGAAAGGATCCGACTTGAACCGTACCGGATCCGAATCGGACCAGATCCTGTCTGAACCGAACCGAACAGGATCCAACTTGAACAAAAGTGAATCCGAACTGAACCGAACCGAATCCGGTCCGAACTAAACCAAAGTAAATCCAATCCAATCAGAACCATAAAGGATCCAACTCGAACTGAAGTAGGTCCAATCTGAACTGAACAGGATCCAACTTGAACCGACTCGAGCTAAATTCGGTTCAACCCGATTAGGATCCGACTCGAACTGAAGCGGGTCCAACCCGAACAGAACAAGATCCGATTTGAACCGACTTGAGTTGAATTCGGTTCAATCCGATCAAGGTCCGACTCGAACCAAGGTCGGTCCGACCCGAATCAAACTATGAAGAATCCGATTCGAACCAAATCATGAAAGACCCGACTCGAATCGAACCATGAAGAATCTGACTTGAACCGAACTAAAGCATAACGGTTCAACTCAAACCAAGTTTTGATGGGTCCCGAACCTAAGCATAACGGTTCAACCCAAACCAAGTCTTGATGGGTTCCGAACCAAAGCATAACGGTTCAGCCCAAACCAAACCTGAAAGGGGTAAACCAAATGAAAACCTAAGGCGGTTCATCCCAAATCAAATACAAGGGGTTTAAGCCAATCCAAACCCAAAATCCACAAATAAATCCCAAAACCCAAAATCCACAAATAAATCCCAAAACCCAAAGTCCACAAATCAAACCTCAAAATCCAAAGCCTCTCAAATCCAAATGACCGAAAAGTCGTTAAACTAAACCCAAATTCCAAACGACCGAAATGTCGCTAAACTAAACCCAAATTCAAACGACCGAAATGTCGCTAAACTAAACCCATATTCAAACGACCGAAATGTCGCTAAACTAAACCCAAATTCAAACGACCGAAATGTCGCTAAACTAAACCCGAATTCAAACGACCGAAATGTCGCTAAACTAAACCCGAATTCAAACGACCGAAAAGTCGTTAAACTAAACCCAAATTTCAAACGACCGAAAAGTCGTTAAACTAAATCCAAATTTCAAACGACCGAAAAGTCGTTAAACTAAACCCAAACCCATGAACCATATCCAAGTTCATGAACCAAATCCATACACCAAACCCATGAACCATATCCAAGTTTATGAACCAAATTCATACACCAAATCCATGAACCATATCCAAGTTCATAAACCAAATCCATACACCAAACCCGTGAACCATATCCAAGTTCATGAATCAAATCCATACACCAAACCCATGAACCATATTCAAGTTCATGAACCAAATCCATACACCGAATTCATGAACCATATCCAAGTTCATGAACCAAATCCATATACCAAATCCATGAACCATATCTAAGTTCATAAACCAAGTTCATACACCAAATTCATGAACCATATCCAAATTCATGAACCAAACCTCATGAACCAATACCCAAATCTCATCGTGAACCTTTTTTTACTCTGGCACATATACCTAGGGTAAAAATTAAATATCGACTACCCCTAATACATATACTTAGGGCTATGTCAACCGTCTTAGCACATATAACTAAGGCGAAACATCTCCAAATTGACAGAGTTCTAAGACATATACTTAGAATTCGGTCGAATGATATCAACTTCATTCGGACTCTAATACATATACTTAGAGTTCATCCGGCTAGCCCTAATACATATACTTGGGGTCTAGTCAACCTTCTGCTCTAGCACATATACCTAGAGTGGAAGTCAAACCGTGCTCGACTAGTCCTAACCCATATACTTAGGGTCTAGTTAGCCTTTTGCTCTAGCACATATACCTAGAGTGATATCCTTACCCGATCGAGCTTTAATACATATACTTAGAGCTCAAATCCGACTACCCCTAATACATATACTTAGGGCTTAGTCAGACCTTCATTCTAGCACATATAACTAGAGTGAAACTCGGTTAATCCTGATACATATACTCGGGAATTAGCCACTCTCCACTTTCGGGTAATTCGACCCACCTCAATACATATACTTGAGGTCTGGTCACATCTCCACCTTGGAACATACAACCAAGGTGAATATAATCGGACTCTAAGACATATACTTAGAGCCAGTTAGACTCTAATACATGGAGTTTAATATCGACTAGATCTTAACACATATACTTAGGATCTAGTTCGACCCACCTCAATACATATACTTGAGGTCTGGTCACATCCCCATCTTGGAACATATAACCAAGGTGGACGTAATCGGACTCTAAGACATATACTTAGAGCCAATTAGACTCTAATACACAGAGTCTAATATTGACTAGGTTTTAATACATATACTTAGGACCTAGTCAATCTCAAATCCAACTGAATCCTAATACATACACTTAGGATTCAATTTATGTACAGTGGGGGTATGCCCCTGCTTAAGCCATGTAAACGGCAAATCATATCAATAAAATTTTATTTGCCTGTTTTGTCTCTTTTATTATCAGCATTTATATTTGGTCTCTTAATCGAGGGTTCCTTAACACCGAAGGTGTGGGGTAATTAACAGCAGATTCTTGAGTCTGTTGGAAGCCATGAACCTATAATCCTGATATCAAAATAAAACATAAACAAATTTTATCTCTACCATGAATGACCACTCGCCCTAGAAACAACCTACGGCGGGGCCGGTTCGTTCGCGGCAGACAAGAGAGTGAGAGTGAGAGTGATAGATAATGTGAGACTATAACTATATTTGTGACATTGTGATAGTATTATCACGATCTATTTGATCATCGCATTTGACTACAGGCTGCATGCTACTTTGAGCTTGACACTAATATTATATTTGGTTGGGGTAGTGCCTAGCGAGTGCCGTTTCGGATGTTAGATTATGAAATATTATTATAACATAGGACAAACAGTAGTCTGCGTGGTAGCAGAGCACTATAGGTTGATGCTGGATATGAGGCGGCGTAAGTTAGACTTCATTGTTGAGTCGGTCACTATTATTGGGTATTATTATATTATTTTATTCAGTATATAATTGATGCATGAAATATACGATTCACAGTTTTTTGTTATATTATAGAGGCATAATAGTAGTAGTTCTTTTCAACAATTATTTATATCAGTACCTGTTTATTTCCATTGCTTAGTTATTTACTGTTTCTGCCTCATATATGGACCTAGTGGTGTAGACCGTTGGCGTTGACGATCGTACCCACTGGAGACTATTGATTATATTTCTCATACCCTCTTTATTAATATTTTATTTCAAAACTTTCTGCACTAGCGACTGATCAAGATAATCTTCTACTTCTTTGTGTGTGTAGCTGGACCACATAGCAGTGTATATGGCAGTCTGTATAGTATTTTGAGGTTTGAAGCGATCAGAGATGTTGTACTATTTTGAGAACTGGTGTGATGATAATTGTATATTTACAAAGTTGCTATAGTATATAATTTTTACTTTATTCTGATACATGCTATTGTTAAAGTTTAGTTATTTTTTTGAACAGATTTTGTTGACGCTTTATATGTATAAGGTGTATCCTTGTGCATGTGGCAGGTCTGTTGATGTAATCTGAGCTTATGCTGTAATCCGAGGTGTGACACGAGCGCTGTAGTTGAGCCCTTAAGTGCGATAGATGCGTCCTTCCTATCAGTATGTATTTTTAGGATAATTGGGTAGCACTTGCGATCCACAAAATTAATAGTGTTGTCAAATGTAAAGGTAATTCTATTAATTCTCTCTCTCTCTCTCTCTCTCTCTCTCTTATCATATCCTCTCAGTTGGAATATAACCTCAAAGATGCCATGCTTTTATGCCTAAGCTAGTAAACATTATGCAACTTTATTTATTTTATTAAGTGCTTACATATATCTTTGCATTAAGATAAAAAAATTAAATCATATATTTCTTATCACATTCTCTCCTCTTTGCTTTTTGTTTAGCTTTATATAAATAATATAATTGTTTAAAATATTGGCATTCATATTCCTTTCAAATCTTACACGTTCACAAAGTGACTGTCACTCCCAATTTTAAATTCCAAATAAGATATAAAAGTTAAAAATTCATGATAACTCCCTCCACTATAGGCAATTTGAGATGGCCACTCAAGTTATATATATATATATAGAGTCCGCCTTCTATACTTTTATGAGGATGATCGACTTCGTATTCTTGCTATTCAACTAACTATTCACTCAAAGAATTAGACTACTATACTATTAATAGTATCAAGTGCTTTGTGCTATTAGGTTTTCGGCTCGGATGAAGGAATGTGTGGTTAGAATAATGATAGTTTTCTAAAATTAAATAAATAATTGTATATATATAATACATATTCAATTATAAAAAACTCTATTCATATGAAAAATTTCAATCATTAGATTAAAGCCTAATTCGTAAGATCTCATAAATTTATGCATTATATTTATATGTTTTTAATTCTTTTAACTTGTTGTTCGTGAGTTGACTCGTATTCAGCTCGTTAATAAACGAGCTGAACACGAGTTAAATTTTTCGGCTCGATATTTTAACGAGTCAATTTATGTTCGGCTTATTTGCAAAATGAGTAGAACATGAGCCGGCCCAGCTGGTCGCTCTTGTTCGGCTCGTTGACACTCCTAAGTACAAAGGAGAGTTTTGTAATTTATTGGCCTTATGGAAAAGATGTCACTTTGTAGAGTTTAGTGCGAGAAGCGGCGGCACGACGCAGTAGAGTGGGGGAACTCATTTTTCCGTAGTGGGGGGTGAGAAAAATAGAAAATTCCAATTTGGCTTTTCCAAAAAGTGCTTTTTAGCAACCGCGCATTTCCGCATCAACTTCATCGAAATGGGGGAACCATGTGTCACATAACATGGTTACCACCACAATGGCATATACTTTTCTTTTCTTTTTCTTTTTTTTTTTTGTCTATATAGAATAATTTGGGTCCCACCATAATTAGCGATGCAAATGGTATGGATAACTTTACTTATTTTTACATTTTGAGCTGAATTGGAGACTTAACAAATTTTTGACGAATCAGGACAGGGCAAAAAAAGAAAAGTTTTTTCTATATTTTGCTCCACTCTTAAAAGATTGGGGCAAATTTGAGGAGGATTATTTTATTCTTTATTTTTAACTCCCGCTTGTCACCCCATTTCGGAGCAAGATAGGGCCGAGGCGAGAGCTCCACCAAACTCAGATCCATTCACATTCCTGACCGTAATGACTCAGTTCGCATCATATTTCTATAAGCTTAAATAGGAGGAACACTAATAAATTATTTTGTAAAAGTTATATTATAATCAAACGGAAAAATGACATACATAATTAAGATGAAGCTCTTAAGTAGTTTATTGGTGCACTTTTTGCTTAAATCAAATTGTGAGGCTTACTCTTTAGGTTATTATTGGGTGTGAGAATCATTTTGGAATCAAAAGTTATGAGTTTGGGTAATTTTGAAATTAGGAGGTATTATTATTATATATATATATATATTAAAAGGTAAGTTTTACCATTCGACATTTCATATGATTATACTTAACCATTTGAACATTAAAAAGTTAAAAAAAATACACAACCTTTAATTATAGCACGTGACAATCATTTGATGCTTAAATTTTTATATTTACCATTTTTTATTGTCTTACCAGATGAGATGTAGAGATATTTGAGTTTTTGAGCTTCACATAACTGTCAATTATTAAGAAATCTATATATCTATATCTACAGATATAATGAATCGTGGGTTTTACTGTGGCCGATGTGTCGATCCATCCTTCTCTCGCGCGGTTCGTTCTCCTTCATCGCACGGGCGGGGGCGGGCGCGGGCGCACGAGGGGCGCCAGCGGGCACCGGGCGCGGGTCACGCGCAAGAGGCAGCACGGGCGGGCGCGGGTCGCGCGCAGCGCGCACATGGCAGGCCCCCGGGCTCTCTCTCTCTCTCTCTCTCTCTCTCTCTCTCTCTCATGAATACCTATCATCTTCTATTGCGTCGTCCTCCCAAGTAATCATCACGATCTCCTTCCCTTTATTCGTCATTTCCGTAAAAAATAATATTCAAATGACCACAACAAGGACAATTTTGAAAAAAACTATATTTTTATGTCAGGATTACTAAATTTTATAAACTGAACCAAACATATTAATGCTATAAACACTGTAATCTAGTATTATATTACTGCATTAAAC
>NW_017893407.1:80695-84523 GCF_001540865.1 Ananas comosus
AAAAAAAAAAAAAAAAAAAGAAATTCCATGCTTTTCCTTGATCTAATCCTAAACCAACTTTAACAACTGAAAAAACACAAACTACTTTACCAAAAGTTCGATAATATCTTATTTAAAATATATATTAAAAAAAAAAAAGAGAAAATCTAGCTTCTTCCTTTTTGTTTTAATAACTACAATGAATATGCAAAACACTTCATGTAGAGTCATTATTCGCCTAATTATAAAATAATAATCACCTCAAAGATGCCATGCTTTTATCTCAGCTAATCCCTAATCAACCATATATTAAAATATCGAAAGTTCCATATTATCTTCTTGAGAAAAAAAAAAAAAAAAATTGTAGCTCCTACATGAATATATTCTAAAACTAATCTAAAAGAGAGATTCCCACTTCATTTTTTTTTCCTTTTTTTAATGCTCGTGATTAGGTTTTAGAACTAAACTAATGCACCAACCACCTCAACAACACAAAGGAAGGTGCTTTAATTTGTGTGGAGCCTTAATTTATTAACTGTTGGAAGCGGCTACACGAAGTCGTAAAGCGGGTAGGGTAAAATTCCACGGTGGGAGCAAAAGCGCTTTGTGATAAAGCAGTGCCAAAATTAAATGCTGTAGAAACTCAACCTAATAAGTGGAGGCGGATCATTTGCCATCATTGTTACCACCATGGCATAATAATACACTGAGGGCGTGTTTAGTTCACTTCTTTTTCACCCTGAAATCGGAATCAGAATGGGCGAATTCGTTTGTGCGAGTTTGATACGCGGGAGTCCATTCCGATTCCGGTTTCCGAGTGAAATGGGAATTCCCTAATCACCTCTTTTTTCAATCCGGCCTAGGAGGCCGGATTGGAAGTTGAATCCGAACGGAATGGATATTTATTCAGATTAAATTTATTTTTTCAACTTTTTTAATTAAGATATGAGTTAAAATTGAAAAATTAAATATATAATTTTAAATTTTAATTTGACTTAAATTAAAAATTAAAATTTAATCAAGTATTTCGAATCTAACTTATGAATTTAAATTTAAATTAAATTTTAATTTATATAAAGTTTTAATCAAATTTTATTTCAAACTTAAATTAAATTTATGGATTCAAATTAAAATTTAAATTGTAATTTTAAGTTTGAATNTTTAATTTTTAATTTGAATTTAAATTAATATATTATAAAGATAATGTTAGTATATTAATTTGATTATATTTTTTATATCCACCTGAATCAAACACCGATAATGGAAATGATTTATTTCGATTCTGATTCAGGTGATAAACCAAACAGAATTAGGTAATGAGTCATTCCGATTCCGATTCCAACTTATTTTGATTCCGATTCCAGCTTATTTCGACTCCGACTTCAATCCAAACACGGCTTGAAACTCCTCTCTCTTTACTACTAAGGGATATCCAAAGAATATATTATTGTACAGTAACACACCGTTTGGATGGGGTATAAGGAGAGAATAAAAGCTTATTCCCTCCCTTAAAGAAAGAAATTTAGTGGAACCGTAGTTCCCACTTCCCACTTCCCACCTTAATAGGAACAATTGTTTCCGCCCCTTAGATGGAATTGTTTATGGAACAAGCTTGAGAGAGATAGAAAGAGAGAGAATTTTAAATTTATTACAAAATTTATAATTTATAATTTCAAAATTAAAATTTATAATTTTTAAATTTTAAATTTGAGATTTTAAATTTTAAAAATTTTCAAATTCTAAATTTGATATTTTATATTTTTCAAAATTTAAATTCGATGCTAAATCTAAAATCAAAGTTTACAATTTGAGATTTTAAATTTTATATTTTAAATTTAAATTTTAAAATTTAAAAATTAAAAATTAAAATTTAAAAATTTAAGTATGAAATTTAAAAATTGTAATGAGAGAAATAATATCATTATTTTTTATTTATAACTACCCATTATTCTTTTTATTCTATCTTATCTGTTCAAATGCTATTTTTCTGATTTCCGGAAACAACTCAATTTCATCCAAACGCAAAATTAATTTTTGCTTATACCACTATTCTTTTTATTCTATCTTATCTGTTCAAATGCTATTTTTCTGATTTCCGGAAACAACTCAATTTCATCCAAACGCAAAATTAATTTTTGCTTATACCACTATTCTTTTTATTCTATCTTATCTGTTCAAACGCTATTTTTCTTATTTTCGGAAACAACTCAATTTTAATCCAAACACAAAATTAGTCTAGTTTTTGCTTATACCTGAACTTATACCTATCTCTGGAATAAGCAATTCTAATTTATACCCAAACCAAACGAAGCCTAAAGAGTTCTAATTATCTAGGAAAGAAGCCACCTCTCCTAGGCATCCAAACAATATGTAACGCAAGCTTAAGCCGCGCTGAGAGTAAAGAAGCATAAGGACGGAGAGAGATGCAAACTAAAGCTGCCGAGAGTAAAGAAGCATAAGGACAAAGAGAATTGCAATCTTAAGTTGCACTGAGGGCTTGTTTGGTTCAAGGGTGGAATTGAAATGGATAATAGAATGGGAATGAATTGGAATGGTACTTGGAATGACCCACTCTCCCAAGACGTTTGGTTTATTTGTGGATTGGGAATTGGAATGAGTTATTCACATTTCATTATTTGATTCGTATAAATTAAAAAATTATAAGATACTATAATACTAATTTTACTCTCAAATATAAATTTATATTATTTAAAATTTATGAAAAATATAATACTATTCTCTAATAAGTTTTTCAAAAAAAATATCAAATTTATTTTTAAAAACTTTTATTGATGTGGGTTAGGGATAGGGTTTTGAGAGAGGATAGTTTTTTTTTTTTTGTTTGATAGAAAAGGGGGAAGGGTAGGAAGGTGACCGAGCTCGAGCGAGCTTTAGTGGGCTTCCATAATGAAATCTCAATCCGGACTAGAAGACCGGAATCAAGTTGAAGGCTAATGGGCCATTTCCATTCCAGTCCGGAATAGGAATCCCAAATCGATTCATGCGAACCAAATAAAATTAACCGGATTTGATCAAACCGATTCCCATTCCATATTCAAAATGGATGAACCAAACAAGCCTGAGAGTGAAGAAACATAAGAACGGTGAGAGAGAGATACATGAAGAGAAAAATATTATTAATCATCTTAAAAAAAAACTAAATATATTAACCAAGCGTCATGTATATATAATGATAATATCTTAATCCTACTATAATTAATCTTAATATATCTTTAAATCTAAACCGATTATAAATAACTAAATAATGGGACTCAAAAACAAAAATGCAAAATTTTCCCAAACAAATTTCTAAAAAAATGCAAAAACACAGGCCTAAACAGTTGAATTCGGTCCGGAACTCGATGGGAATGGCTTTACCATTTGAACTGTAGGTCTCCAAAAGCATTTTCCAAATAAGAATTGTACGCTGAAGACAGACATCCAAGCAAAAAGTAAATATCGTATTTCAATGCTTGGCTCATACAGTCATATTATTTACGATTATAGATAATATAAAATTGATTTATTTGGTTCGTCCATTAATTTCAGGTAATGTTATCAGTAATGTAAATATTTTTTTTTCCAACAATCACAAAAAAATTATTTTTTGGTTAAATTGAGAGAACTTAGCTTAGAGAGAGATTTGAGATTAAAGATAAGTTGAGATTAGAGAAAGAGAGAGAATAGGTTAGAAACAGAGTATAATTAGAATTAGGGGAGAGAGATCGAGTGGAGATTAGTAGAAGAGAGAGAAATGGCTTAGAGAGAGAAAGAAAGAATTTAGATTTAGAGAGATATCAGGTTAGAGAGAGATGTGATTAAAGAGTATAGGGAAACAATGGGTGATGG
>NW_017893408.1:0-26486 GCF_001540865.1 Ananas comosus
GAGGGCGCAGCGATGGAGGTGGGAGATCACCTTCTTCTTCATCTGTGAAGGAAGGTGGGAGGAATGGAAAAAGGCATTTTGGTGACAGAGGATATGTGAAAAGAGAACTAATATGAGATTTAGGGTTTTTTTTTTTTTTTTTCAGTTTTGGCGCTACTATTTCGCGCTATGCGGGCGTTTCGCGGGCAGAGTGTTTCGCGGGAAGTTAATTAAGCGCCTAAAATTCCATCTCGTCGACGCTTTGGGTAAGCATCGATAATTTAGGAGATAAATTAAAATTTGCCGACACTTCAGCGAAGCATCCCTAAAAAAGCGTCGGTAGAGCTACATTTTGTTGTAGTGTTTGGGGTGCCCAAGGATCTATCTAGATTGTATCCAACACCTAGAGGGGGTTGAATAGGTGTAACGACCAAAAACCACAAATCTCAATGAGATCAAAATAGATGCAGAAAATAAAAATCACACCGAGATTTACGTGGGAAAACTTTGACTTGGAGAAAAACCCACGGGACCAACACGCGAAAAAATAATTCACTAATTCACTAAGAGAAAAGATTACAAGGTGATTACCGACTCCACGGACTCAACCTCTCTTAACTTCCTATGAATCTCGCGCAACCCTCCAGGTTGTCCATGCCCTCACGTTCGAATCCACGAACGCCACGTTCCAAATCCACGAAACGCCTCCACTCCGAATACACGAAGCTCACGATCCGAATCCACGAATCGCCGTCAATCACGCCGAATCCACGACGCCGTCATAAAGAACATCATGTGTATAGTGATCCTTCGCTTAGAGTATCGATGAAAACAAGGGAAGAGAACTCCAAGCGAAGCGAAGATCAAATCGACATATAGATATGAAATTCCAATATCTCGATTTGATCTAAAAGAGGCTAATATATAGAAAATAGGTTTTAGATGAAATCTGAGCCTCTATGGTTTCTCTAACATGTATTCTCATGATACTTGATGAGTTAGAGAACCCCAATAGCTTATTTATAGACTTTGGAATCAATTGGAGTCGGATTAGAAAGTTTTCACAATTTTACACAGTGTACCGGTACACGAGAGGCTGTCACCGGTTACACAATGACGGAACAAAAATTTGCGAAGCCAAAGTCGATGGCTGTACCAGTACGGGGCAATGGCTGTACCGGTACACAGTGCAATTTTCATACTTTGCATTATTTCGGGTTCCGCAAAGTTCCGAATCACTTTCTAATCAACTAAATATTGATAATAATAATTCTAATGCCTATAACTAAGTATGAATCACCATAACATGAAGTAAAAACTTTACCTGAACATCGTGATTCATGTCGTGAGTTATCTCCGCCTTCTCTGAAGTCTTGGATTCTTCGTTCTTCGACGATATGCTTTGAAACCATCAAGACTCCGACTCAATCCACGAAATTTGCCAATATACAAGACTTAACAATCTCCCCCTTTGGCAATTTCGTGACAAAACTCACAATAAGTCAAAAAAATTACATCTTAAAGAAAAACGAAGTTCAATTGTCAGTACCAAAACATTGAACCCCTCGCATGTGATCCAAATACAGTATGAAACGCAAAAGTACATCAAAACTCCTAAAACAGACTCTATGACTTAGACGCAACTAGGAGTCTTGAAGTCTTGATGTCCTGCAAAACAGATCAATCAAAAAGATATAGAAATTTTACATTCAATTCAATGTTCTCTCAACGTTCTTATTGTACTCGATCCTTCTCCCCCTTTGTTCATCTTCTCTATTGCTCTGCTTTGATCAATACCTATTCTTCTTATTATCTCCCCCTTTTTGTCAAAAATTGCCAAAAGAAAGCATATAGATAGGAAATACACTAAGAAGCAAAAGAGTAGTCAAGTCATAATTACAGGCCTAAAGCAAAAACAAAAACATGCAAAGGTAAGATAAACAAACCAAGCTAAACTAAAACATCATCCTACAAAGCAAACAGAGTGAAGTAAACAGACTAAGCTCGAAGAAGAAATCACTCCGTGTCCTCATCATCATCATCATCAGCTCCAGCTCCAGCTCCAGCTCCAGAACCTCCCGCATCCGAAGCTCTAATAAATGGAGGAATAAGAGGATGCCGCGAAGTAGACCTCGTGTAGGCAGGCTGAGTAGCAAAAATATCATCATGCCTACATCCCAATTTTTCCATCATCCTCTTCATGCCCACTTCCACCTTCCTAGCAAGATCTGCCACTTTCTTCTTCAAAGATCGCACCTCATGGTGAAGTGATTCTACAGTAATCACTCCCCCTGAACTGGAAGATCCCTCATGCTCTGCTCGAGGTGGAGGTGCCGAGCTAGAAGCTGCTCGCGATGGTCCATTCGTTTGCTGAAAAGTCTTTAGTGTGCTAACCGACTTGGCCCAGGTAACGGCATCAATTGGACCAAGACCAAAATCATATTTCTCGTAAGAAACATTTACTCCATTCTCCTGTAGAATCCTCGTGATCAATAGAGGAAATGGAAGTAGATCCCGTCGGGCAGAAGCCTGAATGACATGAACCAGCCGCTGCCACATCAGAAAAGGAATGTTGACGTTCAAACTATATGCTTGCTCAGGGTGACCAAGTAGATATACCAGAACCAAACGATCCCAATGAATCCTCTTTGTTCCAATCGTTGGTTGCACATTATAGCTCAAAACCAAGGACAGTAGATGATACTCTGGTAGTAAGTCCTTGGACTCCACATAAGCACGATTAGTTTGCACTCCAGCCTTGCAGATAGCTTCTACAACTATATCCCAGTGGGATGATGATTGAAATCCTCCTTATGTATAAAGAAGACCAGTAGTGTCCACGTTCATCCTCAACAGCTCTCCAATAGTATGTGGGGTAACGAGGACCTTCTGCTGACGCATGAATGTCTCAAATAGAAAAGTCCCGATCTCCTCATCTTCCACAAGTACCTTCCCATTCATATAGAACTCACGAATGAGTTCCACACAAAATGGAGCGCGAGCAGGAACCCTATCAACTGGCTCAATAGGAACCCGCTGAAGTAGCCGCCCAAAGTCAGGAACGTCATGTATAAGATCATTGAAGTTGACATAACGCTCTGCAATACATGACTTGCTCACGTACATCTTCCGTCGCTCTGGGGGAACATCCACAGCCTGTTTTGAACGACGCTCACAAGCACGATAATCACCTCACGAGGACTCTCCAGCTATACCCTTTTCTTTATCTGGACGAGCAACAGGTTCTTCCGCTTCCTCGGGAGAACTAGCCTGATAGTCTGGATCAGACCCAAATGCCTCAGCAGTAGTACGTGTCCTCTTAGAGACCCCTCGACGACTCCTACCACATCCACGACTGCTCCCAGCAGCCATAAGCACCAGCAATGTCAACACTAAGAGAAACGCTATTTTCCTACACAATAAAATTTTTTGAAAAAATTTGTAAAAATAGCAAAATTTTTTTTAATATTCTTAGAATGCATACTAACGCTATTTCAAACTAATTCATGCAAAAAATTTCATCAAAAAATGATATCTCAACACAAATCCCGAAATTCCAAGCATATTGATATCTAGATCACAAATCAGCGAAAAATAATATGTTTTAACATGATTGAAGTGATCTAGAAGCAAGATAATGTCCATAAACACTGATCTATATCAAAAAATTGCATAAAAAATGATCAAAAACAGAGATCTGAGCATGAACTCGGAATTTTTCCGAAAAAAAATACAAAAACGTGATGAAATCATGAAATCCCAACAAAATACTTACAGATTTAGGGAGGAACTTCGTGGATCTGGAGAAGGAGGATCCCAGGGAGTCGTAGAAACAGAGAGAAAGAGATTTGGTTTTGAATTTTGGAAGAAATAAGACCTTATAACCGGTTATATAAGCCGCTGCTACAGTACCCATATCGGTACACGGGTTTGTGTACCAGTACACAGCCCCAGATTTCAAAAAATTTACATTAAAAATCCATTAATCTTAAATTAATTTTACATAAATTAAGGATTTTATTCCAAAATTATTATAATGAAAATAAAATATTATAAGATTTCAAAATATATCGAAACACTAAAATTTCATTATCAAAAATGACCTCAAGTTTCAAAATCATCAAGATATAACGGTTCATGAAAAATGATTTTTAGAAATTCGGCAAAATTGACACCAATTTGTCGCAATCCGTTCAAAATAGAGATTTAACTAATACGATACCGGGGGTGGCTCTTTGAGTATCATTTTCAAACTAACGCCTTATAACTCCGAAAATTCTAAAATATTCAAAAAAAAATTTTCTCACCATTTTTTGTTATTCAACTCAATCTTCATGTGGTAGCTTCACACACTTGCCGGACGACCGGGGTGGTAGCTCTTTCCTACATGTGGTGGTAGTTTTCACACTCCTTTTGGATGTAACTCTTTCCACATCTTTTATACATAGGAGTTTTCCTTTTAAAAAAAAAAAATTAAAAACTCTCCCTTAATTAGACAATCTCACAATTGAAAGTAATTTTGACAAAATTTTAGTCGATTAGTGAATATCTATCCATCATATTCAACACTCACAACCGAGATAGATTAATCA
The DNA here is from genome assembly GCF_001540865.1 of Ananas comosus. Taxonomy (NCBI): domain Eukaryota; kingdom Viridiplantae; phylum Streptophyta; class Magnoliopsida; order Poales; family Bromeliaceae; genus Ananas; species Ananas comosus. The sequence goes on from NW_017893408.1 coordinate 4,572, forward strand.
CCAAGAGATCAAATTTGATTTCAAAATTTTTATGAATATATGTATTAAGAAATCATATATTAAATTATTGTCAAAATAATAAACAGTGGAGTAAAACTGATAATTAATATGAAGTTAATTCAAGATGTATTCCGGTTAAAACACATTGAAAAATTCTAATCTCCCCAAAATAAAGAATTTCAATCGTTTCATTTCTCAAAGAAAAATTTTGAACTCCCAAAGACCTTTCCCCAGAAATAAATAAAATTCAAGCACCAAAAATCGTCTAAATATGAAATGCAATGAGTAAAAATATGCAACAAGCACCAATCAAAGCATTTAAAAAAACAAAAATGAACTAAGACGTAGAACAAGGAAATATATCACCTTTCCGAATCCAAACTTGTCGGATTTTGCGTTGTCTTGTCTTGTCGACGTTAGGTGTCGTTTGCTTTGATTTTTGATCAACCGGTGGTCGTTTCGTCGCTTGAAGCTTCGGTTGAACTTGTCGTTTTGCATTAGAAATTCGGTTTGCTTTAAGATTCGGTCGGATTTGGCGTTGCGCATTAGAATACCGGTTTGCTTGGGAATTTGTTCGAACTTGATGTTGTGTATTAGAAATCAGGTTCCCTCGATGTGCATGACTCAAATGATTTGGCTCTTGATTCCGTGGGGCATGTCAAGTTGTAGATGATGCCTATTGAGCTTTAGGAGTTGCCGAATGATTCTTCTTTATTTTTATCGGGCAACTCTTTTTGATGTGTCCTTTGTTTCCACATCGATGACATACTTTATCCTTTAAAGTTGTTGAGACTTTAGATGTCGCCGTTTGATCCTTCTCAACATATGTCCTTTCATATCCAAGACCAAACTTGTTCGTTTGACTCAATCCGAGCATATGATCTAGTTTCTTTGATTCGGAAGAAAATTTTTGAATGTCGGATTGAAGTTGACGAACTTGACTAGTTAAGACTTGATTGGATGCATGAATTTCCTGAAATTGATGCTCCAAAAATTCAATCTTATCTTTAGAAGATTTGATAGTCGATTCCGCTTCATGTAGCTTCTCTTCTCTTGGAGGATAGATTTATTTTTCAAATTTGCTTCCCTTTCCTTCTCGAGAGCTTCATTCAAAGTCTTTAAGTTGTTGTTTTCCTCCTCAATGCCCAAAAGATGACACCTCAACTTCTTATTATGTTTGGCCATTTTTTTTGACTCAATAAGAAGTTGATTGTACGCTTCCGCTATATCGTCGTCGTTTGATTCCTCCTCGCTTTCGCCATTGTCGCTCAAAGAATCATGCGAAGAAAGAGAAATATTGGAATTAGTAGCAATAGAGGATAAACAAACAACGTTAGACGAAGGTAGAGAAGTGTTAGTAAATAAAGCAATGTGATCACTCTTTTCTTCGTCACTTGAAGATGATTCACTAGAAGAGGAATCATCCCAAGTTTTAACTTGCAAAGCCTTTTGCTTACAAGTCTTCTTTGAAGGACAATCCGTTGCAATATGGCCGTAGCCTTTGCATTTGTAGCATTGAATTTCGCCTTCAAATTCATCCTTTTCTTTTAAAGACTTTGCAAGTTTTTATCCTTAGACTTTGAAGATGAAGATGATTTAGAAAAAGATTTTTGCTTAGAAGATGAAGCCTTGTCCAATCTATTTTTCCGGAAATTCCGTCAGAACTTCTTCGTTAGGAGCGCTAATTGATGTTCAAAGTCGGCGAGCGAAATATCTCCGTCGGAATCCGAGTCGTCTTTTTCTTTTTTTGTTGATTTGAGTGCAACCCTTGTGCTTTTAGAAAAAGATTTGGAAGAAGATGGGTTAGTAGGGAANACTCCCACTAATCTTTTTATATACACACGGCTCTTCCTCATTTCTGATGAAATTGAACGATTCAATTGCATCGTTGAAATGAGTGTTCCAACTCCGAGAAGCTTGCTTCAATCCATAAATGGATCGTTGAAGCCTTTGAAAGTGAAACCCAAAGGCTGCTCCATATAGATATCTTCTTCAAGATATCCATTTAGGAAGGCAGTTTTCACATCCATTTGTCAGATCTCATAGTCATAGTGTGCAGCAATAGCAAGAAGAGTTCTGATAGACTTAAGCATAGCTACAGGTGAAAAGGTATCCTGATAGTCAATGCCTTCGCATTGACTATAACCTTTTGCTACTAGCCTACTTTATAGGTCTCTACCAATCTTTTTCTTAAAGATCCATTTACATCTAATGGGTACAATACCCTCCGGTGGATCAACCAAAATCCATACTTGATTGGAGTACATTGAGCCCATTTCGGACTTCATAGCTTCCAACCATTTATCGGAGTCGATGTCTGACATCGCCTCGCTATAAGTCTTAAGATCATCTCTATGGTCCTTATCTCCCATTAGGAATATTTCCTCCATCTCCCCTATAAATAATCCCATGTATCTATCAGGAGGACGGGAGACCCTACTAGACTTGCGAGGTGGCGGTGTAACTTCAAGTGTCACAGAGTTATCAGGGAGGGCTCTTGAAATATTCGATTCGAAAGAGACTTTCTCCTCTAGTTCTTTTTTTCTTTTTTTTTTTTTTTCTCACTGCCCCAGTGAAAATAAATTCACTTTCAAGGAATAAGGCATGATGGCTCACAATCACATTATGGCTTTCTGGGAGATAAAAATAGTATCCAAGTGATTCTTTGGGATACCCAATGAATCTACCCTTGACTGATTTGCTTTCCAACTTGTCCGTCTTTAATTTCTTAATATAAGCTGGACACCCCAAAGTTTTAATATGAGTAAAACTTGGCTTCCTACCATGCCACATCTCATATGGTGTGGTCGGAACAGATTTGGAAGGCACTCTGTCCAAAATATAAATAGCCGTAAGAAGTGCGTAACCCCAAAACGACATAGGTAAATCTGTAAAGCTCATCATGGATCGAACCATATCTCATAAAGTTCGATTTCTCCGTTCAGACACCCCATTCAATTCTGGTGTTCCAGGAGGAGTCCATTGAGAGACAATATCATTATCCTTGAGACAGGTTAGGAAATCCGTACTAAGGTATTCCCCCTCCTCGATCTGATCGAAGAGCCTTAATTGGTTTTCCCATTTGCTTTTCTACTTCTTGTCTAAACTCTTTAAACCTTTCAAAAGCTTCAGGCTTGTGTTTAATTAAGTACACATACCCATACCGTGAATAATCATCAGTAAAGGTAATGAAGTAGAGATAGCCACCCCAAGCAGACACATCGAATGGTCCACATACATCAGTATGTATTAGGGCGAGCACTTCAGTAGCTCTCTCTCCTTGTCCAACAAAGGGAGACTTAGTCATTTTTCCTTGAAGACATGATTCACAAGCTGGGTATGGTTCAAAGGGTAAGGACCCTAAGACACCATTCTTAGCCAACTTATTAATCCTATCCTCTCCAATGTGACCAAGTCTAAGATGCCACAAGTACGTTTTATTTACCTCCTCTCTTGGTCTTTTGAAACCAATGATATTCTCATTCATGCCATTATCAATTGTATTAACACTAACATCCATATGTAAGTGATAGAGATTGGCAACTAAAGAACCATAACCGATCAAATTATTTCTCAAATAAATTGAACAAACGTTTGATTCAAAAATAAACATATAACCGTCCAAACATGAAATAGAAATAAGGTTTCTAGTCGCACTAGTAACATAAAGACAATCTCTAAGTTCTAAAACTACTCCTGTCGGTAGACATAAAGGATAAGTCCCCACGGCAACAGCAGCAACTCTTGCCCCGTTTCCAACGCGTAGGGTAAGCTCTCCATCCCTAAGTCTTCTACTTTATTTTATCCCCTGCATTGAAATACATAAATGCGATGTGCATCCACAGTCAATGACCCATGTAAAAGTAGAACAAACCGATAAGTTTGTAGTTTCAATGAAATGAATTTCGGACATACCTTCAAAAGTCTTGTCCTTTACCTTGTCTTTGAGGCTAGCCAAATAATCCGGGCAATTTCTTTTCCAGTGGCCATCCTTTTGACAGTGGAAATAAGTTCCTTTAGCTGCCTTCTTTTTAGGAATTACCTTAGCAGGTTCAGTCTTTGGCTTTTTCGCAGGCTTTTTCTTTCTCCATTTAGACTTTCTTTTGGAGGAAGTCCGTTCAATAGCCAAAACTAACCCCTTATTGACTTTTATCATTCCTTCAGCTGTGACCAACATATTCAACAGCTCGGCGAGAGTGCAAGTAATTTTATTCATTTGAAAATTTAAGGTGAATTGAGAAAATGAATCTGGTAAGGATTGTAAGATCAAATCTGTTTGGAGTTCTGCGTCCATAGTCATTCTGAGCTTCTCAAGCTCCTCAATGTCTTTAATCATTGCCGAGCAATGATTATTGACTGGCTAACCATCAGACATCTTAGCTCTAAACAGTCGCTTCGACACCTCGTAGCGGGCTGTTCGACTTTGCTCATCATACAACTCCTTGAGATGGAGCAAAATATCAGCAGCACTCTCCATGTGCTCATGCTGGCGTTGCAACTCATTGCTCATAGACGCAAGCATGTAGCATTTTACCTTCACATCGTCATCAGTCCATTTATTTCTTGCAGCTCGTTGCTCAGCTGTTGGATTTTCGAGCACCGCTGGAGCCTCCGTGTCCAACACATAGACTAATTTTTCAGAATTGAGAACAATTCTCAAATTCCTCAGCCAATCGGTAAAATTCGGTCCAGTTAAGCGATTAGTATCAAGTATTTTGGCAAGTGAGTTAGATACAGCCATTTTCTGCAAAAGGTTAATATTCTAATTAGTTGTGTACTTAATCATAATCCATTTGATTAGGGTCTTTAAATCTAAATGGTGCCTCCCACTAATTTTGGCGAATCTCCACACTCCCTGAGCGGAGAAAACGGAAACTTTACTTAAAAGTTTCTAGTGGATATTGTGGTCCCATCTGTTTACACACCACCTCATCCTGACAGATTCTTGGCAATGAGCAAACAAATAAGTGAACAACTCTTGTTCAATACTTCTCAAGCAAATTGCAATCTAATCCTTGGCCTCCATAAGTTATAGGCCTCATCCTGACAGATTATTGGCTTTATCTCGTGGTTAGGTTAGACCCACCGTTCATCGTGCAAATAAGAATGTCATTAAATCCTCATCCTGACAGATTCTTGGATCCAACCCCTTTTTTACCGCACAACATCTCATGCCAATAGAATGGTTGCGGCTCCCTAATGCAACTGACCCCCGTATCCGGATGCTTCAATCAACACTAAAGAGACGCCCACACCCTACAACGGTGGAATGCCACTAATGAGTTCATAACCCCATTAACTTAATATTTTATTTAGGAAGATTAGTTGTCTCATCAGTTTTAATTTATTATTAATTTATATCTCATGCAAACCATCACATCACATGCATACATTCATCGCATATATAAAAATAACTACCGGTGATGATCATGGATATTATCTTGATTCGAGCCTAAGCCACTAGGCCGGAATCGGGTCATAAGGGTATTACACACAAGAAAACCATTTCTTATTTTCCGTCTCAATCGGATTGGAGTTGATCAACTCTTGTCTTCTCCCTTGATCAGCATCTGGTCCAAACTTGATCCGCATCGCATCAACTCTTGAATGCAACGAAACCCTTAGAAACCTAAACTACCTTTTTCCCTTATTAATTTTATAACAATAAATTTACAATCCATAAAATTAATTGGGTTTTTCGGAACGATCGAATAAAAAACGATGAAGATTGATTTTTCGAACAATACTTGATTGTTTCGAATCAATGATAAGATCTTAATAAAATTATATTCGTCGGTATCGTTGTTGTTAAAAGGTAATTACAATGATGTAGCGCAACTCTTGGCCGACACGCTTACATCGCATGTGATATGCATGTAGCGCATGCAGCATGCGGCCATGTCTTGGCCGTAAATGCTTGACTCCACATGGCATTCATGGCTTCACGTGCATGAACTTTCTACACATTATGACTCTTAATGTTTGCTAATGTTAATTAAGATTTCATGATGTATAGGACGACATGAAAAATTAATTAAGCTTGCATGGACATATAGATATACAAAATTTATTTTTATGTATGGCATGATAATTAATTGACTTCTCTATAATACATACCGCGTAAGCCATGAACATGCAGTGAGTATGCAGCATACTGCGCAGAACGACGAATTAAATATTAATAAAAATCCAATTAATTAGAATTCGAATTAGAGAATTTATTATTATATGCTCTGATACCACTGTAAGAAAATATATGTGTACGCAGCGGAAGAAAATAACACAATTAAAAATTTTCTTGAAAACCAAAAATCACCTCGTGTATCGTTTTAGATCATTAATAATAGATCTAATTGATCTAATCAAATAGGATCTATATTTTATTTTACCTCGCGTGGGTGGAGATCACCACGAAGTCGACAATCGTTGGTAAAAATTTGTTTGCCCTCGCTTAGCCGCGAACGCACCCGGTCTCTACTCGAGTCCACACGAAATCACGCACTTGATAGAATTTAGACGACCACTTCAATCCGTGATCCGATCACGAATTAACCCTTGCGTCGACTTGAGGAAGATGAATCAATCTTCTAGATGTGCTAGCAACTTTTGAAGATCGAAATCGATGGATTTATTGTGGAGGACTTAAGAAAGAAAAAGGATTGACGGCTAGGGTTTTCTTTTTCCTTTTTACTTAATTTTCCATTAATTTTAATATGTCATATGACATATATTTATAATGAGAAAACCCTAACGTAATCCTAATCGAAATCCTATTCCGATTAGATTATCCATTAACCCACAAGTTGGTTATGATATTAACCGAATTCCGAATCCTAATTCTAATTCGATTCGTGTGTAACATTTACACATAAGTCCTCATATTATTTACTAACGATTAGTAAATACACCATGCAACTTTTACACATAAATACCTCTAATTTACAACAATTGCAAATTAGTCCTTTTACTAATAAATTAGTAAACTTTAGTATTTAACTATATTGTAATTATAATTAATCCATCCGATAAACTTCTTTTATCGTCTCCTAAATATCGATCATGCGCGATTTCTTATGTGTGTGACCTAATAGGTTCAATTCTGTCTGGTAGTGAGATATGATGAGATCTCCATCTACATCATCATCGAAACTCTTTTCGATGGCTCAAACTCTTTTGATTCCACCCTAATAGAATAATTAATAATTATTTCTATTGGTTCCCACAATCCACCAGTGACGCCTAGCAGCATGTAGTGGCAATCCAGTCAGAAGTGAATATCGGACTGAACCTCTAGGTGCAGTTACCGTACAATACAATCCTTCTATCGCATAGTTCCAACTGAGTGGAGGTCATGGAATATTCGTCAAACCCCATCACCCGTCATATGACAAATTTGATCAGACAGAAGCTCTTATGGTTACTCTTGGAAACATCTTTCCATACACCATATTACCCCGGCCGAGGATTTCTGAGCTTTGCCTTACAAATAGCATAGAACTAATTATCTCTCTACCGAGAGCGATAGATCCCCTATAAACACACACCCATTCCTGATATGAACCGACTGCAGCCAACATATACTACTAAGACCCATGGCTAGGATCAGAGTTTGTTGCATAGTCAAACTACAGTAGCCTCATATTGAATGACCGTGGTGTCGCAGGTCTAAGGATCAGTTGTACCACTGCAACATCGAACCAGTTACTGACGAATGAGTAGACATCCATGTAACTGTTCGTAGTTGGTCACGCTCAGTACCGTTGTTCTCCAACAACCACCTGCATGTTCGCTCCAGTGTCCCCACACTGATGACTCGAGATTCGTCATCCCAAAAGGGAAGCGGCACACACATCAATCTTACCGGATCAATCATCGTCCCCATGATGATCCTCCGATTGAGAGCATTTATGAATTAATCACCAATAATATGTATCTCAAATTCTCAACTCTTGAGAATACATATTATCATCTTATTAATTCAAAGGACGATTCATGGACACATTTAACATGAATGGAATAAAAGGCCCAATTATATAAATAATAAAGATTAAGTACAAATATATGTCCCATAGAAAATAAAATGCGTCAGCCTGATAGGCTTCTAGGGCATACAACTAACATAATTCGTGCCACCGAAGAGTGGTGGTCGATTAATGTTACCGCCTTCGGCCATTAGATAACAATTTATCTAGAACCCGCTATGATACCAATTGAAAGTTTTGAGGTGCCCAAGAATCTATCTAGATTGTATCCAACACCCAGAGGGGGGTGAGTAGGTATAACGACCAAAAACCACAAATCTCAATGCGATTAAAATAAATGCGGAAAATAAAAATCACACCGAGATTTACGTGGGAAAACTCCAACTTGGAGAAAAACCCACGGGACCAACACGTGAAAAAATTATTCACTAAGAAAAAAGATTACAAGGTGATTACCGACTCCACGGACTCAACCTCTCTTAACCTCCTATGAATCTCGCGCAATCCTCCGGGTTGTCCACGTCCTTACGTTCGAATCCACGAACGCCACGTTCCGAATCCACGAAACGCCTCCACTCCGAATACACGAAGCTTACGATCCGAATTCATGAACCGCCGTCAATCACGCCGAATCCACGACGCCGTCATGAAGAACATCATGTTATGGTGATCCTTCGCTTAGAGTATCGATGAAAATAAGGGAAGATAACTCCAAGCGAAGTGAAGATCAAATCGACATATAGATATGAAATTTCAATATCTCGATTTGATCTAAAAGAGGCTAATATGTAGAAAATAGGTTTTAAATAAAATCCGAGCCTCTAGGGTTTCTGTAACATGTATTCTCGTGATACTTGATGAGTTAGAGAACCCCAATAGCTTATTTATAGACTTTAGAATCAATTGGAGTCGGATTAGAAAGTTTTCACAATTTTACACAGTGTACCGGTACACGAGAGGCTATCACCGGTTACACAATGACGGAACAAAAATTTGCGAAGCCAAAATCGATGGCTGTACCGGTACGAGGCAATGGCTGTACCGGTACACAGTGCAATTTCAGACTTTGCACTGTTTCGGGTTCTGCAGAGTTCCGAATTGAGCACTTTCTAATCAACTAAACATTGATAATAATGATTCTAATGCCTATAACTAAGTATGAATCACCATAACATGAAGTAAAGACTTTACCTGAGCATCGTGATTCATGTCGTGAGTTATCTCCGCCTTCTCCGAAGTCTTGGATTCTTCGTTCTTCGACGATATGCTCCAAAACCTTCAAGACTCCGACTCAATCCATGAAACTTGCCAACATACAAGACTTAACACTATCTTTAGGAACATCATCAATTGTTGTTCATGTTTTAGTTCCTACACCCATTCTACATGAGTGTCAACATTTTTGTCAAACAATTCATCATCATCTGTTAAGTCATAGTCACTTTCTATAAATAAACTATCACTTTCATCATCAGACCTATTAGCATGGTCCTTTTCACCATCATCCATCTCTTCATCCCTATTATCCAACTCCTCTGCAATAACATGATCATCTGGATGTTGTCGATTGCTATCATTATTCAGCTCATCCAAAATAGTTTTTGTATCAATAGTCTGTTGTTCGCTGCTACCAACATCTAACTCCTTACAAATCATATTAGAAAGGGTTTGTTGTTCACATTGTCTCCCATCATCATTCAATTTCTTGGGTATTGTTTGTTCAGTATCATCAAACATTCTAAACATGTCATTTAATATTGTTTGACTCATTTCTGCCGTTACAATCATGGGTTCCATGTACAATGCAACTCTCGTAGTCTTGGAAGCATGTAAAGCCATCTCACACACATCTTTATCATTGTTTAGCTTTTTGATTCCAAGATTAAGAGAGCTCCCAGGTTTGCACCAATAATAGTTAACTTGTTCTTCATCAGGGTATCCTAAGTCATCTTTTGCTTTATCTTTAATGTCTAACAATGACAGAAGATCAGGATCACAGAAATCATAGTAATCAATTTTACTACCCATGTAGAACCTATCAGGTATAAAAGCAAAGAATCCTCCATGATGTATTTCCATAGTAAAATATCCAGACCCATTAACTGCATTGAAAAAAAAAAAAAAACAAAACACTATGATAAGTAAAGATCGGGACCCAGTAAAGACCCACTACAATTCTTTATAATATTATACTTCTTAAGGGTAATAAAATAAACCAATTACACATCTCAAGATGAAAATAACCAATAAAACAATAAAATAAGATAAAATTTGGAGGAAACATACCATATGTCGGTTTTTGGTCCTCTTAAGCTCTTCGAATCATTGTTCTAGCAATCCTTCTATGGAAGACGAATCAAACCCTAACATTCCAACAATAAGGAATGTTAAGAAACCCTAATCTTATCACTTTCTGTTGAAGAGGATGAGGGATAATGGAGAAGACGAAGATGGTGGAGAACCCTAATCTTCCGACGAAAACCCCAAGTGACCCATTGTGTCTTTGGCGGAGAAGTTCTTCGGTTTCCTCCGCAGCTTCAGACAAAACCGCACTTAACCTTTCCGTCAACTCCCGTTCAGCTTCGTTAACTGGAACTGACAGAAGGGACAACAAGAATGCAATATTAATGTTTAGAGGGGTAAATGTTTATTTTTAGAGTTTGGGGGGTAAAGTGAAACTCCGCCAAAAGTTTAGGGGGCAACAGTGCAATTTACCCCAAATTAATGAATGGATTTTCCATAATTTAGGTTGTAAAAAATATGTACAAATATTAGGTCTTACGTCGCGCTGTTATATTTTTTTCTTTATTTTGTTTTTTATGAGAACACCATCATAAAATCGAAATATATTAAATCCGATATTATTACTATACATGATAAATACAAAAAAAAAATTTGTATTCATCATGGTTGACATGGAGGACTGTGATATTGTACTTGGCCAACCGTGGCATGAGACAAAGAATACTTTCTAACCGCAAAGAAAAATGGATACATTTTTCATCATAATTAACGGCCTCCGATTTTCCATTTTTTTTTTTTTGAGAGATAGGTAGCACGCTACCCGATTCGTTTATTTCATTTAGAAATAAACTTAGCTAGAAATGTGAATCAACTAGGATTCGAATTTGGGTCTCCCTCCGATTTTCTATTGTTCTCAAAATTATTGATGCGCTCATGATCCCATAACCATCACCACCACCGAAAGAGTCTGTATTGCCACAAACTATGCTGTATATGACAGCACGTCACCCCCTTCCATCGACATGTTATATATCTTTCATTACAACATTACAAATTTGTCAATCACTTACTCTATATTTCAACAAAAAACATCTATCCATCCAAATTTCAAGATGCCGATGGTGCTTCTTGTACCACAGCAATCGAGAAATTATTATGAAGATTATTATTTGAGATACTAGTGTTGGAGTATATCATCAAATTGTGCCGAATATTTAGTAACGTACATTACTATTATTGATCTTTATGATCTAGAGAATGAGATTTTATGTAGTAGAAGTGAATGATGCGACCAAAAATAAAAATTTTGATTCTTTTTCATAATTTTTATAATTTTTATTTTTGTTAATCCTTTTACATGTTTCTTTTAAATTTTTAAGATTTTTCATATGGAATAATCTATTAAAAATTAGAAATACTTATTTACAAGTTTTAAAATAGAATTAGATTTATTTGTTTTAGAAGAGTTTCTAAATTCACCAGATTTGACTAGGATTAAAATTAGGATTTAATTTATTATAAATGGACTTGATATCTTTTGTAAAAAGGGGGTTTTGGTTAATGAAAATTTGTTTTAGATCTGAATGATCTTTCTTACTGCCGATGTGGCTTAATTGTCCCTCTCAGCAGTGTGATCTTCTTTTACTCTTTTCTCTTTTCTTTCTCTGCGTTGCAATATTTGCAGCTTATTCCTATTCACGGTCATGTCTATCCCTCTCTGTGCTATCTTCCTTTATTCTTTCTTTTCCTTCCTCTACGCTATAATATTTGTGGCCTATTCCTCTCCAGCCTACATGGCACACCCTACGCTCAGCAAGTCTTATACCTTTTATATGTTTTCTATTAGATGGATTATTCTCAGTATCCAATGCATATAAATTATTGCCTACACCTAGTGCATTTATTAATGTATCTATCAAACGTTGTTGTCCACGTTTTCTACTGCATATTTCAAACTTACCATGTGCTTAATTAATTCCCCCCAATGCTCAGAAGAGAAAATATATTTTTTCTTTTTTTGGCATAAAGAGAAAATTACATAACAAGTTAATGAGAAATAATAATTTTAAGTGAGAATTTCATACAGCTCTAGGGGTGGAAACGAGCCGAGCACGAGCAAGCTTACCTCGGCTCAAATTTGGCTTGAAATTAATTTCGAGCCTAAATTTAAGCTCAAGCTTGGATTGAAATTAATTCGAGTCGAGCTCGAGCGAGCCTAATTTCGAGTCAAGCGAGCTCGAGCCCTAAACGAGCTGCTTGAAATTCTCAACATCATACGATCAATAGTTTAATTTGTATAGAACATTATCTATAATTTGATACAAAAATATGTCTAATAGTTCAAAGTACAAAATAATTATATAAAATATAGTATTATAATATGAAAAAAAAAATTATGAGTTGAATATCTAATCTTTTCAGTCTCACATGTCTTTTCTTCCGCCTTCAATCTCCATACATATTTATTTTCATTTATGCAGTCAAAAATAAATAAATTATATAGATAAATATTGGATTAAACTATCCAATCATATATAACTAAAATTAAAATTTTTTAATGAATAATATTTTTTATTTTAAAAAATATTTTGTATATATTTCTCAAAGGCATTTACAATTAAATAGGCAAGATAGCAACGCAGGGGATATGCTGGCTATTTGGGTTAACTTGGAGAAGGGCTTCCGGGGCTTATTGCCACATAGGGTGAGAGGAACAGAAAAAGAAGAAACGAGATAAATCTAATATTGAAAAATTTTAAGAACTATCATGAAAGGAAAGAAAGGAAAAAAAAAGGTATAAAATTTAGTAGAAAATATTTGCTTATTTTTGATTTGGTCTGATTCGTATTGTGTTTTTATGGGCCAAAAAACAATATTGGGCCCCCAATTTTAACCTAAACTCAGATTAATTTCAATTCAACCTATAATATAATTAAAATATATGTAGTATTATATATTTTTAATATTAATATAATTATATATATATAGTTATATATATATATATATTATATATATATATATATTATATTATATATAATAATAATATTACGTGCTAGAACTCTATTTTGCTAATCGAAAATATAGGAAGGAATGTTTGATGTTTTTCAAAATGTTTGGGACCCTTTGGATTAAGAATTATATGGTGGGGGATTTGATTTCGCCGGGTTCCCCCCCTAAGGATTAAATAATATATCCCTAACGATTGAAGTAGTTTCACCTATCAAGGTTAATAATTGTATTTAATTCAAAGAAGATGAACTTAGCTTGCATTCTAAAGATTAAAAAATCGAAAAAAAAACACCAGTACTCAAATTACTTTTTCGCATAGCATTCGTATATATATATATATAATTAGTATTTCGAAGCTTTTCAAGCTTTTCGAGCCTAATTCGAACGAGCCGAGTAATACTCAAACTCGGCTTGAAATGAATTTCGAGCCTTTTTTTTTGTTCAAGCTCGGCTCATTTAATTTCGAGTTGAGCTCGAGTGAGCCAAATATCGAGTCGAACGCGAGTCGAACGCGAGCCGGCTCGCTCATTTGCAAGCCCTATACAGCTCCCTATAAACATATCGACTAGTAGATATATTTTTGCGAAGTTAAGTTTTCAAATTTATGCCTCGAAATGTCCTGATAGTTTCAAATATATTCCTGCCGTTATTGTCAGTTAGAAAAATATAGTTAACCATAGATAAAATACTTAACCTCGGTTAGTGAGCGAGGTAAATTAACTTTTTTGCCCCTATGATATTATACCTTCTTCTCTTAATCAAAATCCTATTTCGATCAAAAGCTTAACAATGAAAACTCTTCTTCCTCTTCCTCTCCCTCTCCCTCCTTCATGTTTGTTTCAAACTCATCGTAACTAGGGTTTTTCCGTCTCCATTTATCCACGATGTGTGTTGCTTCGCCTATTTTGAGCGCCGAAAAATTAGTATTAAAGAGGTAAAGGAGAAAATGAGTGAGAAAAGAGGTAGACAAGATGTTGTAATAATGATGAATGTATTAGTTTTTATAGAGAAGAAGATGGCTATCGAAAATTTTTTGGAAGGATATTTCTACATGATTCTAACAAATAGGACTTTTAGATGAAAATATTTGTGATGCCAAAATTAATTTTTTTTTTGTTAAAAAATAAATAGTGAGCTAACGGTAACAAATAAGAGGGATGAATATAAACATCACTAGATTTTTAAAAGGATAGATATGAAAACTTGAATTTTGTAGAAATATATCTGCTATTCAATATGTTTACAAGCAGTTGTATGATTTTAATTTCCTAATTAATTTTAATAGGTGCAATCTGTACTGATCTATGTTAGTAAATTCGTGAATTATTCGCGAATTATTCGCGAATTTTTGAAAAAATGAATTAAACGACCGAATTCGTATTTTGTCCAAAAATTCGAAAAAAAACGCATTTTTTTGATGAAAAAGAACGCTTTTTTTTTTTTATGAAAAACGTGTTTTTTTGATGAATAATTATTCGCGAATTATTTGGATCCAAAAAAAGCGGCCCGCACCACGCCGCGCCCGCTCCCGTGAGGCCCGCGTGCGCCCGCGAGGCCTGCGAGGCCCGCGCGCGAGGCTCTTGCGCGCTTGAGGGCCTCCAGCGCCTTAAGCACCTACAAATTAACTAACTTAATTTAATTAAGTTACAGAAAAAAAAAACTATTAATTTAATGTAATACACTGAACTTTAGCAAATTGCGAAGTTCGAGTGTGTGGAATGATATGTGGATCTATCATACACCTTCTAAAAGGCTTAGACAATTTTTTCGCCAAGTTAGAGGTTGATTCAAAGGTTAAAAGCAGAAAAGTGCATTGATCTGGCAAATATTCAGCATTTTCTGCATTGCGTACCGGTAAAACCATCATCGTGTACCGGTACACAATGGCAGAAACGTGGCAGTAAGGCTAATTTGGTAATTTCACATCTTATCTCTATCTATTTGACCCCTGCACGACTCTTGGAGTGTTTTGGAAGGTGTTAGAGCTCAGAGGAAGAGTTTTGCACTTGTCTTACTCTCTCTCTCTCTCTCTAGAATTTTTCTCTCTCTACATAGAAATCGAAGATTAAGCTTGATTTCCTCACCTCGCTTGTTTTTCGCTGGTTGCGAGTGTCGCGGAGCTATCGTGGATGAGTGAGAGAGTGTTTTGGAAGGTTTTTCGCAGCTCTGACCCAGTAGGTTACTGGTTGGAGGCTTGTTAAGGTAATTGACTCAACTATTCTCTAATCGATGTTCTAATAGTCGAATCGAGGGTTGATTTTGAGTTTTTGCTCCCAGCTGAGTTAGACAGAGGTTCCAGCAGCTAGAGATGAGTTATTTACCTGTGCTTTATCCACTTTAGACCAGGGATAAGCTGCTTCGAAGTTTGATAATCGTAATTAGTCATTTATGGTTCTATTTCGGAACTAAACGCGGTTAAATCGGGCGAATTAATGCAGTTTGGAATAGTTTCTTTGCAGCAGGTTTCCGATTCATTTTGAGCTAAATCAGTGACCTTGGGGGCTGGTTTAGAAGGTGTTTCAACTAGGGGTAAGTAGAAATTTCAGTTAGAAAACTTATTTCGCAAGATTTCGGCTATATTGACTAGTTTACGAGCTTTTTTATGCCGTTTTGGTATTGTTCGCAGCGAGAGTGCAACCAACCTTTGGATCATTTTCGGTTGGCATTGGAGAGCCTTTAGAGGTTGAACTTGAGGTACTAAAGTGAACCAAAACAGGAATTTAAGTTACTATTTTGTACTAAGTGAGTTTTGTGCCGAATTTGGACAATTCGGTTGTAGTTTTGATGTGATTTTTAATACTTGATTTTCAGCAGGTTCATGAACCAGTGAGCTGAATTGTGGGATTCTTTTGGGCTGTATTGAGCTTGGTGATAGATGGGTTTGACCTAACCAGAGCATGTGAAGCTCCCCTATGTTCTATATGTTACTATAGAATTGATACATAATGTTTGAGTTGTGATTATGTTATTGATAAGGACTTAGAACATCAAAGCCAAAACATTTGCTGTATTTGAGATGAATCCTCTATGAAGTAGAGAGAACTCATGCATAAAGTATTTATGTTCATATTTGGTTTAGTTGAATAACTAATGAACAAATCTATTATGCTCCTATAAAGTAGAGAACAATGATATTCTCTTGATTCTANTAACTAATGAACAAATCTATTATGCTCCTATAAAGTAGAGAACAATGATATTCTCTTGATTCTATTGACGATAAAGTAGAGAACAATGACATACTTTGTGACTATATTGATAGTACCTTGATAGTGAAAAGTTTCTAATACCATATGTAAATTAGCATTACTTTCATGTACTTACTAATCTAGTGGATACTAGCAAGTTTCATTACTTAGTATAATGAGAATTCCGATCAATAGATCGAGAGTGAGAACATAGTGTACTATGACATGATGATTGAGACATATTGGGGTATGGATTTTGCTGGCTTGTCATCGTGCTCATTCGTACACGCTTGTGAGGGTCGCTCCCTACAAGCCGACACTCCGGAGTTGGCCTACGCGACAGATGCTCTCCCGTGCAGGATTGGGTGCCGAAGTGGATTGCCGTAGGGAGTGTATACTACCACGGGGCCATTAGGCGCGGCGCAAGCTGGACTACCTTGTGTAGGTCCTTATGAATGCAATTAAAGTTCGAAATAACAGTAATGAATGATTATCAGTTATAGTGTACAGTATTCACTTACACGTTCATATTATATTCATACTTACAGTAGTTGCTATGCTTTTATTATTCAGTCAATTCATTACTGCAGAAAGTAGGATTACATGTTGATTACTTGTTAACAGTATAGATATATCATGCAATTGCTGCTTTTACTTTCATTCAGTACATCATGAACCTAATGGTGTAATTCGCCGAGGCTTACCCACTGGGAACTATTGGATAATAGTTCTCACGCCCTTTTTATTGTTGTTTTTATAGAGCCACTTGCAGGAGAGGCTAGGGAAAGCGGCAAGGGAGTCGCGTCTAGCTAGATCTAGCATTGGAGCTTGACTAGATGATCACTTTGCTACTCGGGCTATAGCCGAGGGTGATGTCCCCGTGTATAGAAAGACTACCACTGTACCTATATTTTGTGTACCTTGTGATGTATATGTGGTTGGGAACTAGAGATTATAGTTTTGATACTTCTATGCGATGTTGAGATTTTGGGTTGTGTACTCTTTATTCTTCTGTTCATGATCTTATTGACTTATACTTTACTCTGATATCAGGATAGGATTTTTCTTTGTTTTCTTACTATCGACTTGCTTCTTTTTAGACGCCTTATATACTGCAGGTGTGTGGCGGGTCTGTGCACGTACCGGATATGCTTCCGCTGGTAATCGAGTGTGACATTTAATTACAGAAAAAAAATTCTTTTTAAATTTTTTACTTAATTAACTTAATTTTATAACTATTTATTCTTATATTCTTAAAAAATATAAGTATTTACGCTAATAACATAAATCTTGAGAGAAAAAAAACTTAATTTAATAGTCGAATTTTTGATCCCGAATTTTTAATTGATGAACGTATAATATCCGTATAAATCACGCATCAAATGCATGTCAACTTATACGAGGTTATTCTGCAGAATATGCCCTTCCATTTGGCCGATAAGTCACATGTTGGTTTCCAAGTTGGTTGTACTAAATTTTGTGGCCTAAACATGCATAATATCTTCGAATTATTAAAAGATAAGGATTAGTACTTAATTTGGTGGCCTAAACATAATATCTTCGAATTATTAAAAGATAATGATTAGTACTTTCGTGGCCTAAATATAATATCTTCGAATTATTAAAAGATAAGGATTGGTTTCTAGGCGAATCTCCGCGTGCACGTCGATCTGATGTGAGTCATGTGACTTAGACTTTTTTGTTTATTTTAATTAGGTTCGGAAACCGACCACGTTCCAATTTCCAAATTCTCAAAGTTAAAAAAAATACTTATTTGGTATTATTTAATAATAATAATTTTATATAACTTGACGTGTTGAAAGAAAATATTCTATTATTATAATTGGTTAGATTACAATGCTTCTGGTCAAGAGGTAAACAATAACTTGTTTAAAAAAACTTCAGAACAAAAAAAAATATTATAAAATTTTTATTTTTTGCTGTCAAATAAATACTTTGAATTAAAGGAATGCAAGCAATCCATTGTTCACTCTTATATATATTAATATAAAAAGTCAATTTAAAAGTAAAAAATATACCTGTAAGAAAATATCCGGCACAAAAATCTCAGCGGAAAATAAATATCGTGTTTTCGAAAAACAAAAATCCATATCACATATGAACCAAAATAAAACAAATCAATCCAGTGCCGGTGGATCATTCTCATGTTGCAATGTAAAATAAAATTTAACCTAAACAGATTTAAAGTTCAGGTTACATTACCTCGGACCAGTTAAGGTCTCTTGATCTACTGTATTAACTGGTCACTTGATCTACTGTACGGTTGAAACTGAAATTCCGATCAGCCGCACACGTGCCCGGCCTCTACGCGTATCCACACGGAATTGATCCAGATCCAATGCTTTCCGTCGCACGGAATAGATGAGTCGCGGATTACAAAGACGGTGCTAGCAGTCTCGTGATATCCACGTTCGCCTTTTGTGAGATGTACTGATTTTTTTGGAAAAATTAGAGAGAGATGGATGATCTAATATTTCTCAAGAGGCTATTATTAAATTCCTCTCGTAAAAGGATGTTATAATATGTTCACGTAGCCGTGCATTAATAATTGATTAAGCCACGCCTAGCCGTACAATCGACATCCTCAATATTCTGTTGCAACTAATTTGGATCACATCCAATTAGTTGCATAAATTGTTGCATGCATTCTGGTATAACTAATTTGGATCATATCCAATTAGTTACATGCATTCTAATGTAACCAATTTTGATCATATCCAATTAGTTCCCATAGATAAGTAAAACAAATTTATACTTATCCTTATGGATATTTTATCTTTGTCTCTCTCTTTAATTTAATTGGATCTTATCCATTAAATATTCATATTATAATCTATTTAGAATATTATCTCATAATAATCTATGAATAATTAATTATTCTCTAATCTAATTAGAGATTAAATCAAATTATAATTCTCACAATTTTCACTAAACTATTTAGTGTATTAATTAGACTCATCTTATCAAATTGGATGCACACAATTCCTATTGTGTGTGACCGCATAGGTCCATTATCATTCGGTAGTGGAGTTCAATATCAAACTCTTTAATATTGAATTAGAACTCTTCTAATCTATAAAATAATTTATTTGAATTATTTTTACTTCTCTCACTGTCCGTGAGTGACACCTAGCAGTATATCACGGTAATCCAGAATGATGATGAAAAATGAACCTTTCTGCTATAAGTTATCGTGTGATTAATTCCTTCCAACACACAACGTCCCGAACGAACTAAAATTATGATTACTCGCCAAATCTTTTTATTCGATCATATGACTAGAATATCTAAAACTGACTCAATATGGTAACACAGCTGGAAACTCTTTCCACACACCACATACCCTGGCCAAGGATTTTCCGAGTCAAGTTCGACAGTCTACATAGGACGTTCTCTCTCACTATTGAGAGTGTTGAATTCCTTATTGCGCATTCACATGCCTCCCCATATAAACTACTACAGCCAATGTCACGCCCCAACGCCCCGAGGCCGCTACCGATTTGGCACGGTTCGGGCGCGACGGGCAGACCGCCGAACGGACAGCACCTCCCCTGTCCGCCCAAGGCTCAACAACGAGATCATGTACAATAAGTCCCCAGGAAATTAACTTGAATACATACATGATCATGCAACAACAGCGAGAGCACAAACAGTGCTGAACATTACAAGAGCAAGCGTCACGAGTAGTAAACATACAAGTGAAACAAAAGAGAGATACTTAACTATTCTATTACAACCATTCAACTTGATACATTTAATTACAACTTAGCTTTCTTTATCAAAATATGAATATAAGCTTACATTCTTCCAAAGATAAACATTAGCTTTACATTTATCTCGATACCTCACATCCTATACATCATCTACTCTCAATACATGTATAGGGTAACTCTAATGCAAAATAGGAAAGTAAACTACCAACTAGCACTAGGGCACTAAGCCCATACCGCGATCCTCTGCCGATCCGCTCTCGTGTGTACCTGTACCCCAAAACCACACGGGGTGAGAACTATATAAATATAGTTCCCAGTGGGTTCGGCCGCCGACTCCGCCGATCTTCCCACTAGGTCTAAGCTGGCACAGATAGATAGATAGAAAGATACCTAAAAATATTAGTTAAACGAAGGGCAATGACCTACATCGTGGCCTCCACCGATCACAAATGTATCAATATTTTGTTTTTTTTTTTTTTTTTTTTTTTTGTTCAGCAGTTGAGTAGTTCCACGCATGGCCCATGGGGCTACTTGGTGTAACTATGCGAACATTCTTGAGCATAAGATTCTACAATAATGCATTATCAATGACGTCCAAGATAACGCGCCGGTGAGGTCTTTTGATACATAACCGTATTGTAGGTAGAGGAGGATTAGAACTTAACTGAGATTGTTGCCCAAGAAACTGTCCGTGAGCGTAAAATCTTAGGCCAGGACGATTGGATTGCACATAAGATGTGTCGGGTAAATGTTACCCTCATATAAATTACGGTTATTCACCAACCCAGAACTGTCCGGTGAGAGGTGAGTCGTAATTTATGAAACTCCCAATCGCCACTAAAGAATCTAAACGGAGAGATTCCGTCTTCTACTTAGGAGTGGAGAATTACGATAAAATTAGTGGAGGAACTTTTAAACTAAAGACCCCGTTTAAATTGTTAAAAGGAAAAAAGACTTATCTAACTAAAACTCTACTTTCTTGGCAAAAAGACAAAATGATGCTTAACCCTCTTTTCTCGAGCATAATGGAAATCTAACCGATTAACCGAGAACCCTAATTCCAACGACTACTTTTCGTAACCTAAAAATGTTGTTAGTATTGAAAAAGCTTGATTAATGTTTTCAAAGCTCAAATTCCCGAGCTACGCTTGCTGAAGCCACAACTGAAGAAGTCTGAGAGAGAGACATGTGGGTTGATGAATGACGCACGGTTTAAATATGACATGCTGGCCTCTTATGTCGAATGAAGCGGTGCAACCAGGCAGCTATGAAACTGATACTCGAGGCATATAGATGCTTGCGCACTACAAGAACATTGTATGGTGGCACAAAGCCGAACAGCAAGATATGAGATATCGAAAGCAATGTTAACAGCTCAGATGACTCCAGGCACAGTCGGCTCATGAACATTGTCCAAATGATTGACAGGACAATGGAGCAGCTAAAAAATCTCGCTGAACTTGGGAGCAGACTTGGTGCAGATCGATCTAGTTTCTAAAGTCTTTGGCCAGAATGCCGTTCTAATCATTTCGTTATGAAACTTCAACATGAATAGGAGATTATGCCACTTTTGTCCCGACTTATGAATATGCTGAATCACAGTCGAAGCACACATTGAAGACAAACGGGATGGCGATGGCGGGTTGAAAGAGCTTCAAAAGAAGTATCAAAGGAAAGAAAAAGTTCCTAAGTTCAAGTCATCGTGTAGAGTGAAAAAGCAAAATCTTCAAGAAAATCCACCGACATGGCAAGGCTAAA
>NW_017893408.1:36864-71012 GCF_001540865.1 Ananas comosus
GAGTTTTAAAATTATATATCGGTCTCATCATCACATGTTATATCTCATATAAAATTAATCACATGTATCACATACACAAAAATAAATTGCATAGTTTAGGGATGATCATGGACTTTTCTGATTCGACTCGAGCCGATGAGTCAAATCGGTCTATAGGGTGATACACACATATTCTCAACAATTGCAAATATTAAGCCCTCTTCTTCTGTTGGATTTGATACATCCTTTGATGCCATCACGATTTGCGACGCCAATCCATCAACGCTTGATGTGGATTCTTCTCCAAATAATCCTAATTTTATCTAATAAAAATACAAGGATTCGTAGATCCCAATAAAATGGCACGCAGGCCCTTCGTGATAAAAAAATATATACAACCATAATTAAATTACAAATACACCCATAATCAAATTACAAATACATCCATAATCACATTACAAATACATCCATAATCACATCACAGAAGTCTAAGGTCCATGATCATCACCCATCTAAAAACTATGCAGAAAATAATAACCAAATCGATCTAATCATCGATTAAAAAATTAGAACTCAATAATATGTTTTTCTCAAGTCTCCACGTATTTATTTTATGGTGTGAAACCAATAAATCACACTACGTGCAATCTAAGAAAAACAATATCGATCTCATCGAAAACGGTTCCAAAATTTCAATCAAACCATACAGATCGTAAATATTTTACATAGAACATGAGAACCTGGCTCTGATACCACTGTAAGAAAATGTCCGGCACAAAAATCACAACGGAAAATAAATATCGTGTTTTCGAAAAACAAAAATCCATATCACATATGAACCAAAATAAAACAAATCAATCCAGTGCCGGTGGATCATTCTCATGTTGCAATGTAAAATAAAATCTAACCTAAACAGATTTAAAGTTCAGGTTACATTACCTCGGACCAGTTAAGGTCTCTTGATCTACTGTACGGTTGAAATTGAGATTCCGATTAGCCGCGCACGTGCCCGGCCTCTACGTGTATCCACACGGAATTGATCTAGATCCAACGCCTTCCGTCGCACGGAACTGATGAGTCGCGGATTACAAAGACGGTGCTAGCAGTCTCGTGATATCCACATTCGCCTTTTGTGAGATGTACTAATTTTTGAAAAATTAGAGAGAGATGGATGATCTAATATTTCTCAAGAGGCTATTATTCAATTCCTCTCAGAAAAGGATGTTATAATATATTCACGTAGCCGTGCATTAATAATTGATTAAGCCACGCCTAGCCGTACAATCGGCATCCTCAATATTCTGTTGCAACTAATTTGGATCACATCCAATTAGTTGCATAAATTGTTGCATGCATTCTGGTATAACTAATTTGGATCATATCCAATTAGTTACATGCATTCTAATGTAACCAATTTTGATCATATCCAATTAGTTCCCATAGATAAGTAAAACAATTTATACTTATCCTTATGGATATTTTATCTTTGTCTCTCTCTTTAATTTAATTGGATCTTATCCATTAAATATTCATATTATAATCTATTTAGAATATTATCTCATAATAATCTATGAATAATTAATTATTCTCTAATCTAATTAGAGATTAAATCAAGTTATAATTCTCACAATTTTCACTAAACTATTTAGTGTATTGACTCATCTTATCAAATTGGATGCACACAATTCCTATTGTGTGTGACCGCATAGGTCCATTATCATTCGGCAGTGGAATTCAATATTAAACTCTTTAATATTGAATTAGAACTCTTCTAATCTATGAAATAATTTATTTTAAATTATTTTTACTTCTCACTGTCCGTGAGTGACACCTAGCAGTATATCACGGTAATCCAGAATGATGATGAAAAATGAACCTTTCTGCTATCAGTTATCGTGTGATTAATTCCTTCCAACACACAACGTCCCGATCAAACTAAAATTATGATTACTCGCCAAATCTTATTATTCGATCATATGACTAGAATATCTAAAACTGACTCAATATGGTAACACAGCTGGAAACTCTTTCCACACACCACATACCCTGGCCAAGGATTTTCCGAGTCAAGTTCGACAGTCTACATAGGACATTCTCTCTCACTATTGAGAGTGTTGGATTCCTTATTGCGCATTCACATGCCTCCCCATATAAACTACTACAGCCAATCAGTACCAGACATAGACCAATGATTAGAGTCTAAGTATTAGTACAGTTAAACAGTAGCAATCTACATGTGAAGCAACCATGATGCCTCAGGTCTAAGGAGTACTTCACACAACTGTAGCAAAGAACTAGTCACTGGCGAATTCGGAACCATGTGACTGTTCAACTAAATGGTCACGCTCAGTGTACTTGTTCGCTAACAAGCACCTGCATGCTTACTTTAGTGTCCCTACACTAATGACTTGAGATTCGTCACCTCAACTTAGAAGTATAGCATACACCGGCCTATCCAGAAATATCATCGTCCTTATGATATTCCTATGGCTAGGAGCATTTAAGAATCTTGTACAAAGAAATATATATCTCAAATTCCTAACTCTTAGGAATATATTTTCTTAACGAAGATTCAATGGACGATTCATATATATGTATTGTACTGCTAACAATAAATATGAATAAAACTTGCCCTTTATTAATTAAGAAAAATACTTAATATATTCACAAGCCTGTGTCACCGATTGGCTTTAGGATATATCACTAACAATACCATCCTAAACGAGACCTTAATTTTTTTTCATTATTTGGTTTTACTAGTTAATAAGAGCTTAATTCATTCAGAAGAATTATGGACTGTCATTCAACTTTTGTATTTAAGATCCAATTGGGTAAAAATTTATTTGCTGTTAGTTATATTTTAACTATTATCCCAAAGTAGGCCTTATTAAATTGGTTATAATATATTAGTATTGTTTAAATGAAGTACAATGATAAAAGTAGTCACATCAAAATAATTTTTTATTTTTCTTTATCCAGAAATAAAATAAAATAGAATACTATCTAACTACGGTTTAATGCAAAACAAAAAAAAAAATATTTTTAAGACCCTATTTGGATGTCAAGATAAATTATTCTTAAATAACTTGCTCGATGTGATGATTTTTCCATATGATTGAAATGAAGGAGTTTGATTTCTGCTTCTTTAAAGATTTTAATATCCATAATTTGGCAAACTAAGTTATCATTAGATAGCTTATTTCGACATGCAAATAGAAAAGGTATTGCAGAGGAGTCCCTGAAACTACACCCAAGTCAGGCGTAGTAAGTTGGTGGGTCGTTCGGCCCTCTCCGCTTCCACCATCAATAAGTCACCCTATCCACAGTGTGAGGCGAACTGGACCTCGTCTTAGTCCATAATGTATAGGTCATCGAACAATTTCTCCATCGAATCATCCCACGTTTCAACTACCCATGGGTCCTTGCTCCCGTCGTCGTATGTCGGTGAGTTGAACTTCTTGAAGTTAGCGAGACTCGCCCAAGATCGCTACTGCTCTGCTCTGCTTCTATAGTCACATTCTCGGTGACGAAGGTATCCGATTCTATCCTGAGGGGTGCTATTCTTCTAGCTGCCTACGGCATTGGGTGCGTCAAAAACCAGTGCGGCTGCCACCATAATGCCCTCAGTAACATTCTACATAGGGAGTGGGTGTAAGATGCCGAACTTCTATAGTATAAAGTTATGGTGGATGTTAGTTTGGAAAGCTATTCATGAAGCAGTTCCGGTGAAGTTCGGTTGCATCCGAGTGTTTTCGGTGCGTGTTGGACGCGAAAACGGAACTCGAATAGCTATGTTTAGCTCTGGCCTAAATCCGGCAAAGTGTTGATGAAACGGTGATCTAAATGCGCTCAAAAACGTGTTTCGGGGGTCTCGGAACGATTAGAAATGCATCGGAGGCCCCCCGGAAGCGAAAATGGAGCGAAATCGGCGAAAGGGTAAAAATGTTGATTTTGGGGTTTTCTGGACCTATGGGTTCCGAACACTGGGGCCAAGGTCCGGACCCCGAGCCCGAGTTTTGCCCAGTGAAAGCAGGGGGCAGTTTGGTAATTGTGGGAGGTTGACTTTAAAAGGGGCCTCCACCCTTCTTCTTCTTCTCCTACAGCCAACACAACACACCCACACACACTTTGGTAGAGAGAGAAGCTCTCCTCTCTCTCTCTAGGTTTCTCCCTTCCGTCTCTAGATCTCTCTCTCGAATTCGGAGGGTTAGCGGAGAGCGGGCTTGGGCACGCGTTGGGAGCGTCAGATTGAGTCTTCGTGCGCCCAATGGACCGGTGTGCTTTAGACTCGAGGATTGCAATTTGGTAAGTGTTTGGGATTTGGTTAAATCCTTTATGCTTAGTGTTCTAGTTACCCCTAGAGTGTTTTATGCATGTTTCCTCCATAAGTTTTAAGGTTAATTGGAGAATAAGTGAGACTAGGGTTTAGAAATGGGGTTTTGGGCAAATGAGGGTTTTGATCTCATTTAACCCTATGATGCTCTAATTGAAGGTGAGAGATGAGCCCTTGATGACCCTAGGTTGCGGATTGACGGGCGTTCGGTGATCGATTGCGGGTTCAAGCCGAACTGGACAACGTGTGCCGCGGGAGCCCGATTGCAAGTGTCGACAAGCAATCAGAGAGCGTTACTAGGTGGGTTGTGCTTCACCGAAATAACTAGGTCACTTCCATGTCGAAGTGAAGTACAGTTTTGTTATTGATGCATGTACTTGCAATAGTAGGTTATATGTGATTAATATGAATGCATGAATCATATTTTGCCAAATGATGGTACCTACCATTTAGATGACAATGATGATATCAGCATGTGCATGAGATACTAGATAATGTATACATGTTGATATATTGTGGGAATATGCTAGATTGACATGAATGTTGAACTTGGGTCGATAAACTCTAGGTTGATTAGAGAACTCGATAAGTGTGGCATGGAAACTACGAATCCTAGATGTGGACAACTAGGATAGAAGATAAATGATTGGACATTAACCTAGTGTCATTTGGGTATATATGTTTTTTTTTTTTTTTCAGAGATAGGTAGCATGCTACCCGCTTCGTTTATTTCATTTAGAAATAAACTTAGCTGGAAATGTGAATCAACTAGGATTCGAACTTGGATCTCGAGTACCAACCACTAAGCCCTTTGCCACTTGCTCTAGGGACGGTCGGTCAGTTGGGTATATATGTTGATATTATGCATTGTAGGATATGTGATAGATGTATTTTAATTCCTTGCATGCTTCCATGGTAGAAATAGAATTGTGAGTTGGACACATGATCTAGTGGTTGCATGAGGATTGGGTCTTGACATGGAATCCTATAGTTCAAAGAACAAGTGGTGAACTTGAACAAGTAAATAACATAAAAGAGTGACATTGGAACTAGTGTAGTAGTGACACTTGTGACATGAATATTGGGATTGGTGGATTTCCTGATTTGTCGTTATCCCTAGTTGGTAAGGTATCCTCAAGTTGAGAGGATTGGATCATACTCACGTAGTGTGTTTTGAGCTTGGCGGTGGTCGCTCCACGTCGTGGGTGTGACGACGATAGTAGGTGTGGGTTGAGGACGATTCGTGCCTGGACCATGTATGGACTGTGGGCCTGGGGTCATGTGGACTGGCGCAGTCGGCTGTGGGTGATAGCGGCCTGATACCTATGGATAAGGCAGAGGCTTTGGTCGGGGCGGTAGTCCGAGTTTGGACCGGGATCGTGGAATGCCACGTGTGAGGTCGTGTGGTTGATGGTACACCGAGAGTGTGATTGCTCCTGGTCGGAGTAGGGGTGTGAAGTCTCAAATGTAGACTCCGCCAGGTGTCGATTGGGTCTGTGTTGCGAATAAGAGACACTGCGTAGTGTGAGACTGGTTAGGCGGTAGGCCTACGTTGGATCGGTGGTACATGGACCATTTGTGGTAATTGAGATGGATGGTCTAATTGATCGATCCTATAATGAGAGAGTACTGATAGTATCTAGGTGGCTTGAGCGTAGTGACCATCGGAGCAGAGGCTCGGTTGTATTGCTCGCGTGTTGGAACCGCCAGGTCTGGCGCTGTCGGTGAGTTGAGGTTGGATGCACGAACGGAGTGTTCGTGGGAACTCATCATGAGAATGGTGCGGTCTTGAAATGTGGCAAAGAAGAGGAAATGTTCTCCATGAGATGTTGGAATGGTGTAAACCACGTGAAGTTTGGAAAGGCTAGGCTCTTAAGGAACCAAAGTTGGTGGATGTGCCGAAATGAGCCATCTTATGATAGAACCAGAGTGAGTTTCACTGAGGAGTAGTGGATGTAGCAAAGAGTCCTACATTGTGAGATAAACTCTTGAGTGGTTAAAATAGTAGAGTGCCATTTCGTGGAATCTTGTGTAGATCGAGGAGGTCTACCCGTGTGTAAGACGAGTGCTGGTGAACCATTGAATCGGTAAGTAGTATTGCTCTTGAGAGAGAGTGATGTTCGATAACCGTGCACTCCGAGTTTACCCAACTCGAATGCACACCGGGACACAAGCCCAATCCCCGTAGTCACGTGCCTATATACCGTAGGTCTTCCTATGGGTCAACCTAACCAATGGTTCAGTTTATTTATTTTTCAAAACAACCCGTGAATGGTGTTGTGGTTGTAACTTGTCTCTGATACCACTTTAATCTATCATGCCCGGGGGTTCCTTTTTTAGTTTCAAAACACACCAGAAGGGTCTAATTTTTTTTTTTTTGAAAACCTAATCCCCAGGATATGCCAGATCCGCCACAAATATAGGGAGTCAACTGTTCACACGGATAGAATCTCCCCTGTATTTGCACAGCGTCGCACAAGTACAATACGTATAACCAGGATACAACACCACAATGAATATATAAACGTCCAACCATTCATACATTCATACACCATTCACCACAGGTTCATATACAGAGTTTAAATATAAAACCACAACTATTAGTTAAAATGTTTCCTATCCGGAAACTGATTTTGAAATACTAAGTTACGAAAAACTCAAGAAAACCTTTTTAAAAACTGTTTCCCACACGGAAACCTTTTTATTTTTAAAACACACTACCACGAGGGGTAGAAAACTATTTCTAGTTTACAAAACCATAATTCCTTTATTACGAAATCCCGATTAATCAAATGTAATAACAAAAATGAACCATATAGATGTCTAAGTCATATCAACAGAAATAACTGAGGTAGCAACTACTAAACAAACCGGGTTGGAAGCGCTATCGACCGCTACGAACGTGTCTCACGTCTCGTCTCAACCCTCACCGCCCGCAATACCTGAAAAATGGTTGGGGAGGTGAGAATATGTAAACATGTCTCCCTTCCTAGTTGGTACCGCAAGCCGACGAAGGCGAGAAGTACTCACCAGATCAGGAAGAGATAAACAAGGTCATGAGCAGATATAACAAATACAGTAGCTACCGCTACTGTAAAGAAGAACTGAATGCATACCTGGATATCAAAACTATAGTAGCAAGACAAGTGTAAAGAAAGAACTGTAAGTATACATGCAACAACCGCTACTATAGTCATATGCGTCAACCGGACGAGTAGTCCAAAATACCCAATCTGAAATCTGCTATATCGATCCGCCAACCTCAAGCGTGTGCCTACTGCCACTCTACCTGCACATAACCCAGTAATGACCGCTGGGCTCACAGGCTTCACGGGTCGGATGTACGACCACTTTTCTGGAAAAGAACACCCACTTGCGGTGGGCAAACCGCGAGTGTACATGAAATGCAAACGAGTCTCGACCGATCAATGCTGATATACTCAATAGCCAACCGTCGGTAACCAGCCGACAATCACCGCCCCTCGGGGCAAACAGACGAATAGGTCATCAAACTAT
The DNA here is from genome assembly GCF_001540865.1 of Ananas comosus. Taxonomy (NCBI): domain Eukaryota; kingdom Viridiplantae; phylum Streptophyta; class Magnoliopsida; order Poales; family Bromeliaceae; genus Ananas; species Ananas comosus. Next base: position 44,693 of record NW_017893408.1, read on the forward strand.
ATGGAAGCACAAGAACCGACCACTCAGGTCAACTAGGAAGGAACAACTCAACATCCTCCCAAATGTATGCAAGTACTGCTCAATGTCAACTAAATGTACGTATAGGTCATCACACAATGAAAGTCACGAACTGACTAACTAGGTCACAAACATGTCCAACAGTGGATCTGTGCAAACTATAATCAACCGTCGGCAGCTAACCCCTCAGGGTATACCGACCTCAACGGTCATCGAACGATAGAAGTCAAAGAACCGACCGAATAGGTCGCAGATACGAGATACAATAACCGACCAATCAAGTCACAGATACTGAATGCAACAATCGACCAACCAGGTCAACGATACTCAATGCAACAACCGACAAACCAGGTCAACAATACTGAATGTAACAACCGACAAACTAGGTCAACAGATATCATATATAGATAAAGCTACTCTACTCCTACTGATGATACTAAACATGCAAACAACGAGTAGAGTATAACGGATAAACAAGGGTGCAAGGCACAATTATTGTACTATGCAGTAGTAATAACAAAAGAGTAAGGGTAAGAGGATATCACCAAGCGTGCACCACTGTACCGACTTCGGATCGAAGTACCCACCTGTACAAACACGGTACTGGCCTTCCAACTACGGAGGAAGAATCAATCGGACCTACGGAGGGTCTACCGGGTTAGAATCCAACCTACGAATATAAAACACTAATCCACAATCCCCACTAACGAAACCACGGGAATCGGTTTCCCAAAGTCGATTGCCGAACACGCTGGAAGTCCCTAAAACCTCACCGGGACTCTGCCGGGACCCACTAACTGTCCCAAAACTCACTGACTCATGATATGAGTCGCCCGCTGCCACTAATCATTATTATCTATTGAACATGGCAGCAAACACAAGGCCTCATATCGAAACGATTATCATCGGCTAATCGTTCCGATCCGGGTTCCCAGAAGTGTCGATTTCGACACCGGAAACTATCGTCGCTCACACATCATTTTTGAACCCCCGAAATGACCCGGATGACCAGCCAACAAGGCTCAGTGACACAACAAATAATCACGAGCCACCGTCAGACGAATTCCGAACCGAAAAGGCGTTCTGTCAGCAGATTTCGCTGAAAAACGCTCTGAAAATCACTTTTCGATTTCCGCAAAGGCTTGGGGCCTTGGACGATCAGTCTAGAGGTTACCCTCTGTCCACACATGCTGCCAACAGCGACTACAATAACCACATTTGCATAAAAGCCCTCCCGATTCCATGAAATCACGTTATTTCTTGTGATTTTCGGGCTTTTATGGTCCGACAGGGTAAACAAGGGGTCATTCAGCCAAGCCGAGACACCCGCTGATAGATCTCAGTGTGCCGGAGGTCGTGCTCACCTTTCAGAGAACTACTAGCCACTGTGGCACGAGCACGAGCAATGCGGAAATTAGCAAAACAGCGCGCACAACGCTAAGATCGCGTCTAATACACAAACCAGGGCACCCGAGGCCCAAATGGAGGTGAGCACGATGTTCAGCACGAATCCAAGATGATCGTCCTCACTTCCACATTCATCGGGGTGCCTTAGGATCGCCAAAAAGGCGACCGAAATCCCAAAATACAGTGCTGTTAATATAAACAGTGCTTACCAAACCAGTGGGAGCTAGGGCTAGCCGCTGGCGGTCGGACGGCGCGCGCTCCGGCCAGGGAAGGATGCGGTCGATCGGAGGGGTCCGGGCAAGGTGCTTGTAGGCGGCGGGAGGTGGCCTGAGGCGCGGCGGCTGAGATCTATTCCTCCAACAGCCCTCGGGTTCAGGGTTCCACAGCGGCAAGGCGACGGGCGGAGAAGCTCGGGGCGGTGGCGATCTGTCGCCGGAGGTCAAGGGGAAGGTGGCGCGCTTGACGGTGGGCGGCGGCGACGCGCGGAGGCGCTGCTGGCTCAAGCTCGGCCCGCACTTGTCCTGGACAGCCGCAGGAAGCTCAGGCGACGGTCGGCGGCCCGCTGGGACAGCCGGGATGCATGCGAAAGGTTTGCCGGAGCCTCAGGAGGTCAACGCGGCTGATCTATGGTGGCGACGGCACGCGGACCTCAAGCCCACCCGAGCTCGGTCTGGGCTGACCGCTGATGGCCGTAGGGGCCAGGGCGACGCCGGCAGTGCACGAGGATGGCCGGGGATGCGTCGCGGAGGCACGCTGGAGACCAGATGAGGCGAGGCGGCCAAGCTGGGGCTGCTGCATCTCGCGAGTCCCGAGCTTAAGTCGGTTCAGCCCGGTTAACCCGGGTTGGCCGTAGCTTGCTCTGGCGGCGCCGGCAGCGTGCGTAAACGGCGGGGACGGCCGGTAACGGCGCTGGAGATGGGCCTCGGCCAAGGAGTGAAGGATCCAAGGGTTTGATGCTCCCCCCGAGTTGAACAATCGAGGAAAGGGCAATGTGGAGGGAGAGAGAGCTGGTTCGTGGTCGAGGAGTGGTTTTCTGGTGGCCGGAGCAGCTTCCCGACGGCCGGTGTAACACACTGGACCTTTGAAAGTTGCAAGGTTGAGTGTTTGATGAGTGTTCTGAGTTTTTTCAGATATTCTGGAGGGTCGTTGACAGTGTTTCGACCTATGGCTCGTATCTCGAGATTTGTAGTATTTTAAAGTAGCGCTAAGGTCACCAAAGTGATGGTACACCTTGATGGTTGTACCGGTACAGAAAGTGTACCGGTGACAACTCGATGGTTGTACTGGTACAGGTGCGATGGATAGCCAACCCGAGGCTCTGGTTTGCTGTCGCACAGGATTTGTACCGGTACACTTTTCCGTGTATCGGTACACTTTGCTCTGCGAGCTGTTTTCCTTGATGGGTGTTTTTGCAATTGTTGCAACTCTATATATGCTACCCCAGCCCCCTTGGAGAGCTCTTTTGAGCTCAAACCAGTGGAGAACAAGGTGAGTTCTTCTCCCTTTGATTTCTTCTCTATTTTTGATGATTTTAGTTGGTTTTGATCTCTTTTCCTTCTCCTCCTTGCTCTATGTTGGTCCTTCACCTTTGGAGAAGCTTTGAAGCTTTTGTTGGAGCTTGTTTGGAGGAAGAACTTCAACCCTAGCTGGTTTGGGAGTTTGGTTTGGGACTCTTGTGATGTTAGTGAGCTTAATCTCCTCTTTGATTCATGTTTTAGTGGATTTTACTTGTTGGAACCCTAGAATTGGAACTTAGGGTTTATTTTGGAAATTTTGGATTTATAGCTTCTAGAACCTAATTGATTGGTTTAGAATCTTGATTTAGGTTGATTTGGAAGGACTTTAACTCCTATTTGGAGATCGAGAGAGTTTCCTTCGTATTCGGTGAGTTTTCACCCTTTTACTTGAGTTGTTTAATGTTCGAACCTAGGATTGTTCGTGACGTTCGTGTATTTCTCTTTTCTATACCTTTAGGGTACTAGGAGAGTGGTGGACACCTTCGTCGGCCCAAATGAAGGGTTTCGTGAAGTCACGGTGGGTTTGGCTTCATTGGAATAGGAGAAAACTTCTCCTAAGTTGTTAAATATTTTCGTTTCATCGCATCGCATGGATATTCATACTAGATTGAATTTATGTGAATTTTAGAATGCTTAAAATGCATGTGTTATGTATTATGAAAATTTATCTCTATATAATAGAGCCTTATGTGGATTAAACATGCATGTGAGTAGCATTCTTCTTGTAGGTTGGAAACATGTCTCATATGACGAAAATGACTCAAATGATGTATTCTTGAACACTAAACTCGTGCTTGGACTTGATGAACAAAAGTGCCATAAAGGGGCACTCGAACTAGTAAACTGTTAAATTGCAATATAGAGACATGATGACATAGAGATAGGCTATTATGACATCGACTATATTCCATGTTGTAGACATGATGACATAGTGATAGGCCATGGAGACATATGTTATATTTCATATTTTAGACATGAGGACTTAGTACTTGAGACAGACTTTTACGCTTGCTTGCCGTTGTACTCATTCGCACATACTTGTGAGGGTCGCTCCCTACAAGCCGGCACTCCGGAGATAGCCATAACGATATATGCTCGCCCGTGCGGGATTGGGCGCCGAAGTGGATTGCGGTGGGGGAGGCTCATTCCTAGCGTGGGGATGTTGACTACCACGGGGCCATTAGGCACGGCGCAGGCAAGACAGCCTACGGGTGGGTCTTACAAGATTGATACTTTAAGTAGTTAACATGCCATGTGGACATTGACTAGAATAGTAAATATTGACATTTTACTATTTCGTTGTAGATACCATGTTGGTTGTATATTCCCACCTATTCATGTATAGAATAGCTTTCTTACTTACGCAATTTCATGCTAAGTAGAGATATCATGTTGTAGTAAGTTTACATGTTTATTTACATGTCCTTCATATCGCTTTTACTTACCTGTTTAGTTTTGGGCCTAGTGGAGCACTTAACTGAAGTCAGTAATCGCCCACCGGGAACTATTATTTAATAGTTCTCACGCCCACTGTTTTATGTTTTATTTCAGAGCCTTCGACATCGGCGGAGGCACGGGATCGCGGCAAGGGGGCCGCGTAGATAGCTAGCGGGGAGCTTTACTTTTGCTTAGGTGGTTTTCTCTCTCGTTGCTTTTGGAGAGAGAGAGAGAGGTTTTGTTGTACCCATGTATAGAGACCACCTATGTTTACCTTCAGCACTTGTGTTTGGGATTTTTTTTTTGTACAACCTTTTGGTTTACTTATAGATGGTTGTTAGCTCCTTTACTTGTCTCCCTTCATAGAATCTAGATGTTGTTTTATGCTTTGATATCTCTAGATCTTCTTTTATTGTTGCTTTATTTATCATTTTGAAGTAGACGCCTTATATGTTTTAGACATATGGCGGGTCTGGGCACGCGCCAGGTAGGCTTCCGCTGGGTCCCAGGCGTGACAGATTATTTTGGTATCAGAGCATAGGGTTGAGTCTTAGTGGACCTAGCAAACCTTAGGCCGGTTGGACTATAGGAAATAGGTCCAGTCTATTTGACTTGTAAGCGAAAGTATTATGATTGGGTATCTTTGATAACTCTAGAAAGCGGAGTTAAATCGAAGTGTATAGCTTCTAACTTCACGGAGGGTTACGTTGGCGGCTGACAACGTAACATCGGGAGTTAGTAGTGAAGAACACTTCCGTACTTTCGCATGATTTAGGTGTTATCTTCTTGAGTGGAGATTCGATAGCGTGGGTTTTACTAACTTACGCTTTTATGATGTTGTAGTGAGATGCTGATAACATGCTCTCAATCTGCCGGAGTGGATAATGCGGCACACTTGGAGAAGGTCGAGACCTCCACTACCTCCGGATCCAACGAGGTCCGTGAGTTGAGGGGCCAGCTTGCGTGTACGAAAGTGAATTCTCGAAATCCGAGAGTTGTACTTCATCAAGAATCTACTAATTGTCGAGTAGGTATGCTTCGGTAAAGCCGAAGATGTCTAAAGCACCAAAAGTGCATTGGAGTTGGAGTCCACGAGAGCTAATAGAGCAAAAATCTGCACTTGGCAGATTCAGCTCTCGGGGACTTGTCCCTAGTATGAGGGACCGGTTCCCTTAAGCTTGGTGCGCGGGGAAAACCCTCTGCGCACCACTGTTGCTCTCGGGGACCGGACCCTTAGGGGCAGACCAGTTCCCGTAAGTGTCCTGGAGAGCATTGCTCTCGGGGACCGGCCCCTGGCGGGAGGGACCGGTCCCTGTGTGCGTGGAAGCTGGCTGGGAGCTCCAGCCTGCGAGAGAAGCTCTCGGGGATCGGTCCTCCCGTAGAGGGACCGATCCCCGTGCGCAAAAACTGCCCAGGTAGAGTAGTCTGAGAAAGGCAAAGTGGAGCGGCTTGGGTGCAATTATGCCATTAGTAAGGGGTATAGAAGGCAAATAATCCTCTCTCCCTCTCTTATTTTCCTCCCAACTCTCTCATTTCTCTCCCCCTCTCTCTCTCTAGAAAAGAAGAAGAAGGAGAAGAAGAAGAAGGAAAAGAAGAAGAAGGAAAAGAAGAAGAATGAGGGGAACATGAAGGAGATCACCATCACCATCTTCTCCTCTTCCTCTTCCTTCCATTGGAGCTTGCCTAGAGGTAAGCTTCTCAACCCTAATGGTAGAAACCTAGGGTTTTGGATTTCTAGCCTTATAAATGGGTCAAATAGACCCCTAGCATGCTTAACAAGTGTTTAGAGCTAGAATCTAGAGTTTTGATTGAATGGTTTTGCATAGTTGCAAACCTAGGGCTCCAATTTGGTGCTTTGTTAAATAGAGGGGTTTGATCTCAATTGATGGCCTCTCAACCTATTTGATAGGTGTCTAAACACATTCGTGAAGTCGGATTTACGATTCGTCAAGCGGCTGAAAAGCTATTGGCAAAACAAGGCCATTTGAGCTTCGTTTCGACCTAGAAGGCCGAGACATCAAGGAAGCAAGTGCCAAGGAGTATTTTTAGGACCTTCACAACGTAAAACATCTTCGAAAGGTGCGGGGTATCATTCCGAAGCAACCGAACTCCTTATTATGTCTTAGAACATATGACATTTCATCTCTTGCATATGCATTGTGGGATTGCATGGTAATACCTTTTCCTTATGCTTCCTAAATAATAACCTAGTGTGAGTTGAATACTTGGTAAATTGGATAGGTAAGGATTGGGTCAGAACATTGAATCCTATAGTGCTAAAGGGAAGAGATGAAATCGATGATGGTTAGTGATATAACGAGTGGCATATAATTGATATGTGAACAAAACGAGTGGTATCTAATGTAGTGTATTATGACACTAGTGGTACGTGAACATAGGAATAGGTGGATTCCCTAGTGAATGACTCGTGATTAAAGAACTTAGTATAGCTAAGCACTTATGCATGATTGTCAGAATAGTTGAGTTCCGAGAGAATTGTTGGCCCTAGTTTGTCGGGTGTCCTCAAGTGGAGAGGATAGATCAAACTCACGGTCTGTTATTAGGGTGGTATAGCCATCCGGGGTGGTATAGCCATCCATGTCGTCGAGTACTCCGGAGTGTCGGGCGATCGGGACAGAGTTGATGTCCGCAAACAATCCCAGGTTTGAGAGCGAGTTGAGTCTCCTTACCCAACGGGATGAAGATGTGAGTCAAGGGCGACCCCAAGGGATTCACCATGGATTGGGTAAATAAAAGAATAAACCGTCGTTGAACATGGTTGAATTGGACATAGTAGCATGATAGTAAACCTTTACTAAATGGTGCATGCATTCATTACTTGTGATTACGGGCAGAATAGCATAGTTTTCCTATTATGTCATTTACTGCTTTGGATATCTATCTATCTATCTAGTTGTTACTTTTGCCCACTTGGACCTAGTGGGGAGATCGGCGGAGTCGGCGGCCGAGCCCACTGGGAACTATGGAAGATAGTTCTCACCCCACTTCATTACAGGGTCGAGTGCTGGCGCGCCGGGCGAGGATCGCGGCAAGGGCATCGCGCCCGAGCAGTAGTTACATTTCTAGCTTTCCTATGCATTAGAGTACCCTTTTGTATCTAGATGCTTTATATTTTGGAAGAGCTAAGTATGTATTTGGAAATGATCATGTATTCATTTTGGGAAAACATGTAAATGTAAATGAAAGTGTGCTATGTGATATAATAGCTAGTAGATCTCTCTTTATTTCACTTGTATTACTTGTGAATTACTTGCTTTTTTATGTTGGCACTGGTTGTGCTCGTTGATTGTGTATGTATTGAATTTAATATCCTGGGTGAATTCTTGTACACAATTTCGTTGTTGAGCCTTGGGCGAACAGGAGAGGTGCTATTCGTCCGGCGTCTGTTCGACACGCCCGAACCGGACAAAATTAGTTGCGGTCTCGGGGCGTGACAGAAGCAAATGGTATCAGAGCAAGATAAGAACAAGTAAAGAGAGAGTCTAGGATTGACCTAGGAGACCTTAGGTTGGAAAACCGTAAGGTTATAGGTGCGTGAGTGGAACGTGAACCTATAACGGTGGCGGAAGTGATTCGATTGGGTCGAGATAGGAGATACGTCTCTAGTAGTTGCTAGAGATGGATTCAAGTGGTATTAGTTCTTGACTTGAGGTGGTTGTGTCGGCGGCCGACGACATGATGCCAAGAGTCTAGAACAAGTACACTTATGTGCTTCCGCCCGATTTTGCTGTTGAGTCATAGTTGCAACGAAACGAACGGGTTAAGATAATTAACCCAGTATTTGCGTTTCAGAAGCTAATGGCACCAAGGGGACGCCCTAGTACGGGATCTACTCCGGCACCTCCTCCTGAGGTGCCCGAGTAGGCTGAACCAAACGAGATGGATCGGTTGTGCGCGCAGGTGACCGCATTGACCGATGTGGTGCAGCGCCAGGAGACCCGATTCGAGCGGCTCCAGGAGCTTTTGGAGCGGCAGGTTGCGGCGGCGGTCGTGACGATGACCGAAGGCGGCGGTCCGCCCGCAACCTCGGTGCATGTACCTGAAACGGCTGAGGGTGAGGGGATAGCGGCGGTCCCGGTGGCGGCACATCCCCCGCCGGCAATTATTCCTCCTGCAGCATCGGGATCCGCAACACCCGATGTAACGGCCGAAGACGTGGAAGGGGAGCGCACGTTGGCGGCTCTTATTAAGTTCAAGAAGTTGAACCCGCCAATCTTTGAAGAGGAGAAGGTAGAGCGAGCAATGGTCGAGTCATGGATTGACTCAATGGAAACGCTCTTTGAAGATTTGCGCACCTTAGAGATGGACAAGGTGTATCTTGCCACCCATGCCTGGAAAAAGGGGCAAAGGTGTGGTGGAAGCGTGTAAAGCTAGATCGGCCTTCCGATCTTCCACCGATATTGTGGGAGGAGTTCAAGAGGGTGATGTTCGCCAACTACTTCCTCGATACATTAAAGCGGAAGCTCCAGGAGAAGTTCTGCAAGTTCGAGCAGGGGGACCGCTCAGTGGCGGAGTATGAGCAGGAGTTTTCCCACATCACAGACTGTGTCCCGAATGTGGTGAGAGATGATCAGGATCGGGCCGACTGGTTCTTGTAGGACTTCGGCCGGGGATCTACAAGGCTGTGCAGATACTCAAGCTCCCGACCTTTGCGGAGGTCTTCGACCGGGCGCTTTGGGCGGAGCATAGTGACGCCCATGTTCGAGAGAAGCATGAGTTGCTGGCTGAATCAAAGGATAAAGGCAAGAAGCGTCAAGGTAGCGATTCAGTGGGACAGCCAAGTTCCAAGAAACTCCCGAAGTATCCGCGGACTCAGTACAGGGGCCGTGGGGCGCAACGGTGTGTCATATATGGCAAAGGCCACCCGACACCGCGATGTGAGCAGCGCCCGGGCAGGTGCTTTAAGTGCGGGCAACCAGGGCACTTCGCACGGGACTTCCCGGGAGGGAGAGCTTCACCTGCTCCATCTAGTGTGTCATGCCCCGCGACCGCCTATTTGGTCGGTTTCGGGCACGCCGACAGACCGCTGAACGGACAGGGTTTCCCCTGTACTGCGGACAGAGTTTTCCCTGTACGTTCAAGGCATAGCAATCAATACAAGTACAATGAGTTCCAACCAGGAATAGTATTCAAGCAAGATTGCAGAAGAAAGATATCAACAACATAACACATCCTATGTTATTACAAGCATTCACATTAGATTCATTTTACATCACAATTACATAATACATTCTTTTTAGCTTCCAAATACAATCTAGTTTTAACAATATTATTACAACTTGATCCTTTTCATTTTCTTGCATCCCTAAGTAAGGCCGACTCAGGGTACCGCTATCTCTTGTCTCGGTGGTAGGGCGCTAACTATGGAACTACGCCCTCGCCTCGCGCCGCCGCGCCGCACACGTGCGAACCTGTAACACCCCAAAACCACTTGGGGTGAGAACCAACTCCATGGTTCCCAGTGGGTACGGCCACCCAAGGGAAAAGCTCGACCAATAGGTCCAAGGGAGGCAACTGCAAGTTAGTTCAATAAACAGATAGATATATATCTTTATTATGCAACTAATAAAACCATGCTTTGCCTCACGAATGCAATAATGCCATGCTATATGCGAATCATGCAACTATACAAGTAGAATAAATGATTTTACTTTGTATCATGCTATCCATAGCTTTTTCATAATTTATACATCTTATCACTTTACATCATTGGTTATTTGCTCCTAAGGTTTTCCTCTACCCTAGCCAAGCTAACCACCCGACTCGGTCTCGAGTCAATCAACTGCGGAATACCGCACCAAAACTAGGCTCGAGGTGATGGACGTCTCACATACACCTTAGCCCTAAATCCTCTCAACTGGGATACCAAACCCGTAACACAAAATGCTCTACATTCACTTGACTTTGACCCAATCTTACCGGTTAACCATGTTAACCCCAATAACTCACAACCTAAAATCCCTTAATAGCGGGGGACTCGAACCTTCCTAGGGACCGTCTTCTGGGGGGACTTTACCACGCCCAGTGGTGACCAACTCCGGAGCGCACCGCCCGAGGGGGAGCTACCTCCCTCAAGCCAAGACTTATTGTGAGTATCGATCCAATCCTCAACTTGAGGATTCATAGCCACTTGTCACAATGCCATTGTCATGATAGGTTTTCTACCTATTTATTCATGTCACTCTCTATGTCAACTTGGTCCAATGCCACTCTTGGTTAAACTATGTTTAACAACTATATCCTCTATGCAAATCAATGTCTCTATTGTCAATGTCGCTTTTGTTTACTAATGTCCAAATCCAACTCTCACATTCACACAATAATAGGGTTCTAACATACATGTCCATTATGGTTCTACCTTTCTCTATGTTGAACTACGTTAGAACATGTCATTGAAAGCAACCAAGGTTCACATGTACTTAGCCCTATCATGCATGAATGATACGAAACATATATACTCAAATGCCACAAGTGTCAGCTAGGTTCATGACACTAGGTTTACACTATACTTGTTCAACCTATGTTCAATACACTAGGTTCATATCCTCCATGTTCAACCTATGTTCAATACACTAGGTTCATGTCCTCCATGTTCAACCTATGTCCATGACTCTAGGTTTAATGCCACTCGATCTAATGTATATAGATTGTCCATATGCACATTTCCATTTCTTAACATTAGTATTTCTGCAACATGATCATTAAGTATATCTTAGTATTAGCCACATGTTTGCATTTATTATTTCTACATCATGCTTATCATACCATTACTTAGCATTATCTACATGCATGCTTATCATGTAAACTTATAATGTTAACATTCATATGCCCTTTATCTTATGCATTCAAAGCATTAATCACATGCATTTATCTAGCATTTCTATAATATGTTAACATGCATTCTTTTCACATTCTTACATTATGTCAAATGCATTCCTCTAGCATTTCACATTATATGTCAACATGCATCAATATGAAATCTCATTTCTTAGACATAAAGGGCGACCTAGTCGCTTCGGTAAGCACAACCCACCTCATTTCGTATTCCGATTGCTTGTCGATACTTGCAATCGGCCACCCGCAGCACCCGTATCCGGCACGGCCCGATACTGCAACTGCGCTTCAACCGTGCTCCGCTTCGCAGCCCTAAAAATTAAAGGTCTTCGGTTATGTGCCACGATGCCTCAAATCCATTTCAACGATTTTACGACGTCGCCTCGGCCCTCCCGGCGGACCCGAAGCCTAAACGTCAATTTCTTTAATAACTTTGTAATGGCTCGTCGGATTGCCGAACAATCTTTGCTAATGCGTTTCGTTACCTAGCAATTAGGTTTACGAAGGGTCAAATTAGATCAAACCCCCATATTTACAAAATTAGCATTCTTGAGCCCTAGATTACAACTAGGTAAAAATCCACCATTAGTGTGAGATATTGAAACTTGATGGTTTGTGGCTAACTTTGGCCAAATGGACCAAAGTGGGCAATTGAACGGTTTGGACAAGTTCCATTCGGTATTCCAACAAGTTTGGAAGAGCAAAAAATGAGTTCCAAAGGTGTTGGAATGGTTTTGACATCGATCGGCGCGAAGTAGAGCCGAAGAGAAGTGAAAACAGCATTCTGGAGATGTTGTACCGGTACAAGGGTGAAGGTTGTACCGGTACAACCATCGCAGCTCTCGGTTTGGGGGGCTGCCAGGCCTTGTACCGGAACAAGGGGGCCTTGTACCGGTACAAGGGGGCCTTGTACCGGTACAAGCACTGCGCAACCGAGAAACCGAGCTCTCGGGTTGGAGGCTGCCAGACCTTGTACCGGAACAAGGGGGTCTTGTACCGGTACAAGCACTGCGCAACCGAGAAACCGAGCTTCGGGTTGGGCTGTCTGCCAGGCCATGTACCGGAACAAGAACCCGTGTACCGGTACAAGGGACCCGAAAATGTGGATCTGGTTGGAAAATTAGTTTTTTTGAGGGGGCTTTTGGGATTTTGTTACAATAGAGGTCTTATACCTCTCTCTCAGCCACTCCCTCTCATTTTCTCTCCCTCTCTCTCTCACCTCTCTTGCTCTCTCTCTCTCTAAACCGACAAGGGAAGAAGAAGAAGAAAAGAATGAGAGAAAGAAGATGAAGGAAAGGAAGGAGAAGATCAAGGAGAAGAAGAAGAAGCTTCTCTCCCTCTTCTTCCTCAAGCTAAGGCTTGCTTTGGAGCAAACCTTAGAGGTAAGTCTCAACCCTAACTTATGATTTCTAGGGTTTGGGACGTTTTTGTTGCTTTTAATGGTTCAAATGGAACCTAATGAGTTTAGAGGACATGGATTTAGCTCACATTGAGGCTAGAAACCATGGTTTTCCTTGGGTGCTAAACCTAGGGTTGGTTTTTGGGGTTTTTGAAAATATTAGGTTTTGATCTATTTTGATGGGTCGGAAACCTAATTGTTATGCTCCCGAACGCGTAGACGAGGACGGTTCGTCGATCCGTCGAGCGAGCGTGGAGATATCACCATTTTGGTTGCTCTAGGGTTCGTTTTGACCCGAGGTGTTGAAGCGGCGCACGTGGATTTCGACGCCGAGTTTTTTAGCTTTTCGGCACTACCACAAGGTGGGTGGTGACCTTCCCGAAGCCGCGGGGCTACGTTCTATGTCCAAGTTTATTATTGATCTAATTGCATCCTATTTATGTTGCATATAGGGTTAGAAAATGAATGTTGTTCCTTATATTTGCATGCTAGTAGTTTTATATCTTGTGATTGATTCATGATCTAGTATGCATGAAAACCTAGACCCTATATGAAATGATTAATGTTTATGTTGCTAAAGAACTAGTAAGATGTAACTAGTATTGAAAATGAGTCTAAATGACGAGTGTCATCTAGTTTAGAAAACTATGACAAGTGGCATCTAGTTATAGAAAACTATGATAAAGGACATATGATTGTTGATAATTTGATATGAGAACCTTAGTGTAGTTGAGACACTATGAGATTGGGTATAAGAACACCTTGATTCCATGATGAGATTACCCTTAGAGGGTAGGTTGCTGTTGTTCGTGAGTTGATCGTGCTCACATAGCCTGTCTGCGCTTAGAGGGGTCGCTCCCCGCAAGCTGTGCACTCCGGAGGTTGGTCACTAGAGGGACAGTCAGTATGCTGTCTAGACGGTCTGTGTGCTGTCCGCAGGCGGTCTCCGGAGTAGTTCAGTGAGACTTTCCCTATGAGACTTACACGTGAGTTATGCTTGTAAACTTCGAGTTCACTATGAGATTGGGTAACTTATTGAGTCACACTCATTACATGTTGTTGCTAGTAGCTTTCCTATGGTTGTTCATGATAGCTTACTTGTTGTTGTTGTTCATAGTAGCTTACTACCCAGCTTTATTTATTGTTCATGCATGCATGATATCAGATTGAGGCATAGCTAGATATTCATGTTCCTTACTCGCTCAGTTATCATACCTGCTTTTGTCAGTTTAGCTCTATATATATATTGCATATATCTCTCTATGCCTGCTTTGACCTAGTGGGTAGATCGGTGGAGTCGGCGGCCGAACCCACTGGGAACTATTCGTAGTTCTCACACCCGTTGTTGCAGGCGCTAGTTCGAGTGTCCCAGCCGAGCGGGAGGATCGCGGCAAGGGCTTGGCGCCCTAGTGGTACCAGTTGGTAGCTTACTTTCCTACTTGCATTAGTTCACCCTGTGCTTATATTTTGAGAGTAGATGTTGTATAGGGTGAGGTTTTGCAGAGTACTTGATGTATTTACTTTTGGAAAAGATTGAAAAACAATGTATGATGGTTTAAAGAGTTTAATGCAAGTGGTATTTAAATGTTTTAAATTTATGGTTCAATAGTTAAGTTTCTCTCTTTTGTATACTTGTATGCTTTTACTAGTATCGCTTGCTCTTGATGGTCTTAATATTGTTTGTGTTATCGTCGTTTGATTGTGTATGAAATCAAGTTATTTTTCCTGGGGACTTGTTGTACACAATCTCGTTGGTTAGCCTTGGGCGGACAGGGGAGACTCTGTCCGTTCGGCCTCACGCCGCCGCCCTCGAACCGGACCAAATAGGTACCGTTTTTGGGCCGTGCGGTCGGGGCGTGACAATTAGAGCCTTGGTTTCAAACATCAAACCTCTAATTAGCATGCTAGAATACCTCTAAATCCATTCTTAGAGCTTAAAAACTAAACTAGAGAGAAATGTCATTAAAGGGTTTGAAGCTTACCTTCAAAGCTTGCTCTAATGGAGAGGAAGAAGATAAAGAAGATGAAGATCAACTTCCAAGCTTGCTTCTCCACCAAAACCTTCAATTTTGGGAGAGATCTAGAGAGAGAAAAGGAGTTTTCTCTCTTTCCCTTTCCTTGCATGTGTGTGTGTGTGTGTGTCGTGTGCGTGTGTGGTGTGTAGCCGAAGGAGAAGAGGAAGCATCAGCTTCTTTATAATACCCCTCAAACACTATTCACTCCAGGCAGCTTGAAATCTAATAACTTTCGCCGGAGCTCCCTGAATGTCCGTTTGAGCTCAAACTTGACAGTCATGTTCGGTTTTACGTACTGAGCAAGAATATATTTTAAGTTTCCAGTTTCGACCCCATTTGGTCACCGAAAACTGTACCGAACTATAATCTTTATCAGATAGGTGTCAGATTTTATTTCTCACTCTACGGGTGTCAAAAAAATATGAAACTTTAAATCTACCCTC
Source organism: Ananas comosus (assembly GCF_001540865.1). NCBI lineage: Eukaryota > Viridiplantae > Streptophyta > Magnoliopsida > Poales > Bromeliaceae > Ananas > Ananas comosus. The sequence goes on from NW_017893408.1 coordinate 59,784, forward strand.
ATAAAAATATATTTAACTTATCCTCCAATTTTCATAATTTTTTGAGATTGTGCATTTTCTGTTAACTTATCTGTCCCGTTTCCAACAGAAAATTCTAGATCTTCTGTTTTCATTCCGATTTCAGCACAAGTCATTTCTGACTTATGTATTACTTCTCTAAATCCAATAAGAATAGCTTCTCACACTATTTTTATTTATTTTTATTTTTATACTAAAATCTAGTATGTTACATAGTGCATCAGCGCCGGCAGCTCCAGCTTATTATGGAGGAGCTCCACCGGCAGTAGCATTAGCAGGGCGCGCGATGACCCCACGACAGCCCGAGATGAGACGATCGGCCCCGAGCGGACGGATGTTTGCCGCTCAAGTGCAAGCCGAGGAGCCAGCTGAGGCGGAGGAGCATCGCCTTGTGGCAGCTATAGTTTTAATTAACGGAGTTCACTCCAGGGCTATGTTTGATATAGGTGCCACACACTCATTTATCAGTAGATCATTTGCACGCATGCATGACATAGTCATAGAGGCGAGTGAGGAAAGTGGCGAGTAGAGAGCCCTGGGTCGGCATTTAACACCTATACGGAGTGTTCGTTGTGTCCAGTACAAATAGGTGACTGGATAATGCCTTTCCGGATGTTGGAACTCAAGGAATTGAAGGAGTTCGACATCATTTTGGGCATGGACTGGCTCTCGATGTATCATGCAATGATTGATTGTAAGAGCAAAGTGATTACATTTCGTGAGCCAGGACAGAAAGAGTTCACTTATCGGGCCTGTCAAAGCTCATGCTTCACTGTGACGGTATCGGCGACGAGAGCTAGGAAGTTGGTCAACAGTGGTTGCGCAGCATTAATGGCAACTGTTGTAGAAGTGGACCGAGCAGCTCCGACCTTGGAGGAGTTGTCAGTGGTGCGGGAGTTCCCCGATGTGTGTCTCGCGGAGTTACCGGGGATACCGCCGGATAGGGAGATCGAGTTCGTCATAAACTTGATTCCCGGTACCTCGCCGATCGCGAAGGCTCCATACCGAAAGGCGCCGATGGAACTGAAGGAGTTAAGAGGTCAGTTACAAGATCTCCTCGACAAACAGTATATCCGTCCAAGTGTGTCACCGTGGGGAGCCCCGGTGTTGTTTGTGAGGAAGAAGAACGGATCGTTTCGACTCTGCGTGGATTATTGAGAGTTGAACAGAGTCACGATCAAGAATAAGTACCCACTTCCCCGATTCGAGGATTTGTTCGACCAGTTGCAGGGGTCGTGTGTGTACTCGAAAATATATTTGCAGTCCGGTTATCACCAGCTGAAGATCAAGCCGGAGGATGTGTAGAAAACCGCGTTTCGTACGCAGTATGGGCACTATGAGTTCACGATCATGCCATTCGTGCTTACGAATGCCCCGGCGGCGTTCATAGATTTGATGAACCGTGTCTTCAAGGAGTACATGGATTGATTTGTCGTGGTCTTCATAGACGACATATTGATCTATTCTCGTAACAACAAGGAACATGCCGAGCATCTGAGGATAGTGCTTCAAGTCCTCGGGAGGAGAAGCTATATGCTAAGCTAAAAAAGTGTGACTTCTGGCTCCGAGAGGTCGCATTTCTAGGGCATGTAATTTCCAAGGGTGGAGTTTCTGTAGACCCGAGGAAAGTCGAGGCGATCAAGGATTGGCCGCGCCCGACGAATGTCACGGAGGTTCTGTCACGCCCCGAAATCGGCGGAGGCCTTCCCGGTAGCGCGCCCAGACCCGCCATATGCCTACACATATAAGACGTCTACAACACAAGCGGAAGAATAATATAAGAGATGAAATACATCTAGAGATATCAGAGCAAGTATACATCTAGAATCTAAAGTAGATAGAACATAACTAAATAATAAAAGTAAAGCATAAAGTTATACAATATCGATCTCAAAAGTACAAAAAGGGGTGGTCTCTACAAATGGTACAAATCTCTCAACCTCTTCAAAAAGAAACAAAAGAGAGGTGGACCACCTATCCAAAAATCCCTCGCTAGCTAGCCCGAGGCAATTCCTTTCCCGCGATCCCGAGCCTCTCCCGGAATGGAAGGCTCTATAAGGAAACATAAAACAGGGGGCGTGAGAACTATAATTTATAATTCCCAGTGGGCAATTACTGACCTGCACCAAATGCACCACTAGGCCCAAAAGAAGAGCAGATAAGGATAACAGAAATTAACTGCGGTAAATAAAGCATATAGTAAAATGCTATTCTATTACGCCATAAATAAGCGGAATATTAACATGGAGTACATCTACTCTACATGATCCAAACATGCCAATGCATAGCAATTATGTTCTATCATGGTTACCAAGTACACTATGATGCAACAAGTAATACTATGAAGTATACAATATGTCCCAAAATCCAACACATATCTAGTATATATTATCATGGCAACTAAGGGTACCACAATTCCCAATGTCAACTGAAACCAACTACTATATACAATAAAGTAGTGTTTGTCATTTAATTAGTTAAGGTTCATCATTCAATCTCATCTAGGTCCTACACTGGTGTAGTCCAACTCATGCCGCCTAGCTGCCTGTGGTAGCCCATCATTCCACGCTAGGAATGAGTCTGTCCCACACGACCCTATAGGCGTCTCGCCGCCTAGCTGCCCGTGGTAGCTCAACATCCCCCACTGGGAATGAGGCTGTCCCACGCGACCCTACAGGCGTCTCAATCCCGCACGCGCGAACTGCGTCGCTAAGGCCAACTCCGGAGTGCCGGCTTGTAAGGAGCGACCCTCACAAGCATGTGCGAATAAGCACAAATGGCAAGAAATCATAGTCATCATATCATGAATCTCGTCATCATGTCTCTAATATGAAAATACTCACTAGTAACCCCAAGGGTCTAGTCTATGTCTCAAGTGAAGATTTACTAAGTTCATTAGTCTAATGCCCCTTTATGGCATATCTCACTATGTAACACACTGGACCTTTGCAAATTGCGAGGTTCGAGTGTTTGGATGTATTTCGAGCTTTTCCACACTTGGTGGAGGGTTGTGGAATATTTTCCGACCTAAAAAGTTCGAAAACTGGAATCCTGGACAAGTCCTGAGAGTTTTTACTCTCGGGGACCGGTCCTTGGAAGGAGAGACCGGTCCCCCAGTGAGCAGTGTTGCGGCAGCCTTGAGGCAACCGGTCCCTGGCAGGCAAGACCGGTCCCCGAGCGCGCCTTCGCAGGGAGAGACCGGTCCCGCGCAGGGAGAGACCGGTTCCCGAACGTTGGTTTCTCGGGTTCGCAGCGAGAGACCGGTCCCTGCTGGGGAGAGACCGGTCCCTCTGGGCGAAAACTGCCCAGACCGGGCTGTTGCAATATTAGAATTTTGAGGGACCTAGCTGGATTTTGTTACAATAAATGGTCTATATGACCCATCCACCCTCTCTTCTCCTCATTTCCCTCCTCACACTCTCCCCACATTCTTGCTAGAGAGAGAAGGAGAAGAAGAGGAAGGAGAAGAAGAGAAGAAGGATCTAGCTTGGGCTTGGAGCATCCCTTTGCCTTTCTTCCTCTTCCCACCTTGTTGGTGCTTGAAGGCTTGGACTTGGAGCTTGCAAAGGAGAAGATCTTCACTCTTTAAGCTTGGATTGAAGCTTCTTAGAGGTTGGTAGCCCTTTCTCTCCGTCTAGACCTTGGATTTGAGGTTTTCTTGTGTTGGAACCCTAGAATGAGATATTAGGGTTGATTTTTGGGGCTTTTTGATCTAGGGCTTTTGAGGCTAGATTGATTGGATTAGAACCTTCTTTGGGCTTGGTTTGGAAGGGATTTAGCTCTCTTTTGGAGCTTGAGAGAGATTTCCTACACATTAGGGGAGTTTTAGCCCTTTTGCCAAGTTTGTTAAAGTTTGACCTTATAGATTGATCGTAATGCCCGTATATCACTTCGCTCAATACTTTTAGGGTATTTTGGGACTCGTGGATAACTCCGTTCGGCGAATCGAGGGAACACGCGACAGTTCGGTGGGTTTGACCTAGCCACACAATGAGAAAATCTCATTGTTGATGATTTAAGTGTTATAAAATGAAAAAGCATGCATATTCTTGTTATATGTATTTATTGTGAATTTTAGAATGCTTAAAATGCCTATATTATTTATAGTGCAATTTTGGACTCCTATATAGTAGAGAGTTGCTTGAGAGATCTATGATTGCATCTAGCATTCTATATGAGACCGGGCTTCATACTTCTATAGTGTAAATGAGCTTTGATTCATGCATTAAGACTTAAGTATGCTTGAGACATGAAAGATGACAAAATTGCCATTTAGAGGTGTTGAACTAGAAGGAATGTGAACTAGAGAGCTAATGTCATCAAGCGACATTAAGCTCGGGTCATGTGTAAACTTAGTGGATAAGGCCATTGAGGAATGTGGAACTTGCTTAAACATTAAATGTCTAAGTGTCATAAAGGGGCACTAGACTTAGAGAATATTGGAACTTCATTTGTGACTTAGAACTAGATCTTCGAGATGCTAGTGGCTATACCATGTTAGAGACATGATGATTGGGTATTTAAGACGTTAACTATGCTTGCTTGCCATTTGTGCTCACTCGCACATGCTTGTGAGGGTCGCTCCTTACAAGCCTGCACTCCGGAGTTAGCCTACGCGACTTATGTTCGCTCGTGCGGTATTGAGAAGCCTACGGGGTCGAGTGGGACAGACACATTCCAAGAGTAGGGATGTCGGGCTACCACAGGCACTTAGGCGGCACAAGCTGGACTACCTTTGGTAGGTCCTTAATTAGAAATGGAAATCGACACGGGGTAAGTTTGTTATAATCACTACTAAATAGAGAGTGGTAGTTGAATTTCTCAGACTTGCTCCTAGCATAGATTTAGACCTTGGGTATACATACATACATGTAGTATGCTAGGAGACATTGCTTAATTGCATTCATATAAACAATGTTGCTATGATAAGGGATAATCCTCATAATTTTATTAAGTAAACCATGACATTATTTATGGCTAAGTAGAGACATATTCTTCATGACAAGATATTTGTGCATTACATAAATGCCATGTTCAATTGCAAGTAATATTTTAGCATTTTCATTATACTTTTATAAATGCAAATTATTCGTTATTGCTATCGCTTTTGACTTACCCTTTTCTTTTGGGCCTAGTGGTGCAATGAGCTGAGGTCAGTAATTGCCCATTGGGAACTATAAATTATAGTTCTCACGCCGTCTGTTTTATGTTTTCTTTCAGAGCCTTCCACCCCGAGAGAGGTTAGGGACCGCGGGAAGGGAGTTTCTTCGAGCTAGCTTCCTTCGAGGACGATTTGATAGGTGGTCTACCTCTCGTGGTTTTATTTTGTGAGAGGTTGTGAGTTGTACCCGTNATTTTTGTATAGAGACCACCCTTCTTCTGGACCGTTGTTTTTCTTTTGAGGAGATAGTATTGTACTACTTTATGGCTACTTTTACTGTTCAGTTATGTTTCTCTTACTCTGGTTTAGATGATAGAACTATACTCGCTCTGATATCATTAGTTATCACTATGCTATTTGTTCTACTTATTGCTTTATTTCCGCTTTTGTTGTAGACGCCTTATATGTGTAGACATATGGCGGGTCTGGGCGCGCTACCGGGAGGGCCTTCGCCGGTCCCGGGGCCTGACACACTATGTCCAAGACCATTCCAACACTAATGCCACTTTATGACACTAGGTTCACTAAATTCGCACATAAGCCAAGCCTAATGCCTTTTTATGACATTAGCTCGCTAAGCTCATCTCTAGTCCAAGCCTAATGCCGCTTTATGACATTAGCTTACTAAGCTCATCTCTAGTCCAAGCCTAATGCCGCTTTATGACATTAGCTTACTAATTTACACCACACTCTAATTTATGTCACTCTATGACATTATGTCCAACCATACCAAGCATGCGTTATAAGCCCAAGAGTGTATTCTATATGTCATATGCACTATATGCAATATGATCTCGATCAAGTGTAAGAATGCTAATAATATGCAAGGTTCCAATCATGAACAATTCTCTACTACTTAGAGGTCCAATGTACTGTATACATAACATGCACATATTAAGCATTCTAAAATTCACAAATATTCTATCTAGTAAGAATATGCATGCAATTTCATTTTACGATAAGTAAAAACCATCATATGAGAATTTTATCTTATTTTGGTGAGGTCAAACCCACCAAAACTATTCGAAACCCTTCGTTTGCTCCGACGAAGGTGTCCACCACTCTCCTAGTACCCTAAAGGTATAGAAAAGAGGAATACACGAACGTTACGAACAACACATAAGTCAAACATTAACCAATACAAAAAAAAGGGCCAAAACTCACTTATAGTGAAGCAAACCCTTCCCAAGCTTCAAATGAGACCTTGAACCCCTTCCAATCCAACCTAGAGGAAGGTTCTAATCCAAGCAATTGAACTCCAAAAGCCCTAGATCAAAAATTCCCAAAATAAACCCTAAATCCTCGTTATAGGCTTTCATCTAGTTAAAGCAACAAAACTCAAATCTAGAGGGAGAGAATAAGCTACTAACCTCTTAGGAGCTTCAAACCAAGCTCAAAGTTCTCTAGATCCAAGGATCTTCCCTCAAACAAGCCCCAAGTCCAAGCTCCAAGTCTCCTTCCATGGTGAAGTTGGCACCAAGAAGCAAAAAAGAAATTTAATCCACTAAAAATCTAAGAAATAGGGGATTAAATCCAAAGAGGGAAAGGGATGAGGTCCCCTACCTTGATCTCCAGCCTTCTCAGCACAAAAGAAGCCCTAGAGGGCGTGGGGTGTGATATAGGTTTGCTACAATGCAAATACACCCCTCAAAAACTGCTATTGGCAGTTCTGGAAAAGTGTACCGGTACACGGAAAAGTGTACCGGTACACATCCTGCGAAACAGCAAACCCGAGCCTCGGGTTAGCTAATTTTCACCTCTGTACCAGTACAACATCAATGTTGTACCGGTACACAGCCCTGCAGAGGCAATCCGAGAGTAGATCAAAAATCCGACTTTTTAGATTTTGGTGCAAAGCTTTAAACCTCACTTCTCGAAATGCGAGCCATAGGTCGGAACACGGTCAACAACCCACCAGAAAATCTGGAAAAGCTCAGAACACAACCAGTCACTTGAACCTCGCAATTTGCAAAGGTCTAGTGCGTTACAGGTTCGAAGCTTCGTGGGCCTGGCAGGCTATTATAGGCGGTTCGTGGAAGGCTTTTCAAAGATAGTGATTCCACATACCCATCTGACCCAGAAAGGCACCAAGTTTGGAGTGAGGAATGCGACCGGAATTTCAAAGAGTTGAAGGAAAGATTAACTTCGGCTCCGGTGCTCGCTCTACCAGTGCAGGGTGAAGACTTTGTGGTCTACAGCGACGCATCCTATCTGGGGTTGGGGTGTGTTTTGATGCAGGGCGGGAAGGTAATTGATTATGCGTCCCGTTAGCTGAAGAGCTATGAGGAAAACTACCCCATCCAAGGCTTTGAGCTAGCGGCAGTGATTTTCGCCTTAAAACTGTGGAGGCACTATTTGTATGGTGCGCATTGCTAGATCTATACCGACCACAAGAGTTTGAAATATCTGTTTACACAAAAAGAGCTTAACATGCATCAGCGGCGGTGGTTAGAACTACTAAAGGATTATGATGTTGATATCCTTTACCAGCTGGGGAAGGCGAATGTGGTCGCGGATGCGCTTAGCAGAAAGTCAGCAGAGAACCTCGCTATGTGGGTTACAAATCAAACACCCCTATGGCTGGACATGGAGCGAATGAACCTTGAGGTGGTTGCTCCCGAGATTCCTGCTCAGTTGATAGCGCTCGTTGTTCAACCGACCTTGTTCGAGAGAATCAAGAATCTGCAACCCGCAGACCCAGAACTCCAAAAGGTGTGACGCGACATCGAGAAGGGTCATGGGCGATTTCATGGTGGACGCCGATGGTGCACTTCGATTCCGAAATCGATGGTGTGTGCCGAATGATTAGGAGATCCGGGGGCTAATCGTGCAAGAGGCACATTGGTCTCCTTATTGTGATCACCTGGGCGGCACCAAGATGTATCAAGGATTGAAAATGCACTATTGGTGGCCTGGAATGAAGGGTGATGTTGGACGCTTCGTGGCGAGATGTTTAGCATGCCAACAAGTGAAAGCGGAGCGTCGATTCCTAGCAGAAAAACATCAAGGCCTACCAATCCCCGTTTGGAAATGGGAAGATGTGTCAATGGACTTCGTGGTCGGCTTGCCTCGTTCAACGGGTGGCTACAATGCGATTTGGGTGATTGTGGATCGATTGATGAAGTCGGCTCACTTTTTGCCGATCCACACTACTTGGGCAGGTGACAAATTGGCGCAGGTATACTTCGATGCGATAGTGAGGTTGCACGGGGTGCCGAACTCAATTTTGTCGAATCGCGACCCCCGGTTCACTTCACACTTCTGGAAGAGCCTGTAGGAAGCCCTTGGCACACGGTGAAAGTTTTGAGGAGCCCAAGGATTTATCTAGATTGTATTTATCACCTAGAGGGGGGTGAATAGGTGAACGGCCAAAAACCACAAATCTCGATGTAATAAAAATAAATGCGGAAAATAAAAAGCACACCGAGATTTACGTAGGAAAACTCCAACTTGGAGAAAAACCCACGGGACCAACACGCGAAAAAATAATTCACTAAGAGAATAGATTACCGACTCCACGGACTCAACCTCTCTTAACCTCCTATGAATCTCGCGCAATCCTCCGGGTTGTCCACGCCCTCACGTTCGAGTCCACGAACGCCTCTACTTCGAATCCACGAAGCTTCAATCACGCCGAATCCACGACGCCACTCGAATCCACGAGCCCACGATCCGAATCCACGAACCGCCGTCAAATACGCCGAATCCACGACGCCACCATGAAGAATATCATGAATATGGTGATCCTTCGCTTTGGAGTATCGTAGAAAACCAGGGAATAGAACTCCAAGCGAAGCGGAGATCAAATCGACATATAGAGAATGCGAAACGATATCTCGATTTGATCTAAAGAGGCTAATTTGTAGAAAATAGGTTTAGAATGAAATCCGAGCCTCTAGGGTTTCTCAAACATGTATTCTTATGATGCTTAATCAGTTAGAGAACCCCTATAGCTTATTTATAGACTTTAGAATCAAAACAGAGTAGGATTAGAAAGTTTCTTTCCAAAATCAGCACCTTGTACCGGAACAAGGAAAGCTGTCCAGGGTACACCATGACGGAAGATTTTTCTGCGAAGCTCCTGTACCCTGGATAGCTTCAGCTTGTTCCGGAACAGGGCTTGTACCGGTACAGCGTGAAGCTTGTACCGGAACAACCATCAAACTTTTCTGCGCAAACTCTGATGGCTGTACCCTGGACAGAAAACCCTTGTACCGGTACAACAATGCAATTTTTGCTGAAAATGCATTGTTTCGGGTTTTACAAGCTCTTAGAAACCTTCTAATCAAATACAATTTGAAAACATGATTCTAACATCTATAATTAAGTATGAATCACCATAAACAAGATTTAAAACTTACTTAAGCATCGTGATTCATGTTTTGCGTGTTTTGCGTCCTTTCCGATTCTTCGAAGCCTTGGATTCTTCGATCTTCAAGACTCCGACTCGACCCACGAAACTTGCCAACACATAGGACCTAACAATCTCCCCCTTTGGCAATTTCGTGACAAAACACACACAAACTCAACAATTACATTATAAAAAGAAAACGAAGTTCAATTGTCATCACCAAAACATTGAACTCCTCGCGTGTAGTCCAAATACAAATTGAGAATCAAAATTACATTTAAAACTCCTAAAACAGACTCTATGACTTAGACGCAACTAGGAGTCTTGAAGTCTTGATTTCCTGCAAAACAATTCATTCCAAAAAGATTAACCTTAAATTCTTATACCTTCTCCCCCTTTATTCATATCTCCACCTTTGTTTTTGAACTCATCATCCTCTGCTCTAGTTCAATGCCTGTTCATCCACGCTCTCCCCTTCATCTATGCTCTCCCCATTTTTGTCAAAAATTGCCAAAAGAAAGCAAATAGAGAGAAAACATATGAGAAAAGCACAGAAAAGCACAAGAGTAGTCTAGTCATAGTTACAGGCCTAAAAACAAAAGGAAAACGTACTACTGAAAGATAAGCACGCAAATCTAAAACATCGTCCTAAACAGCAAATGCAGTGAAAAAAAGAGATGAAGCTCGATGAAGAAATCCCTCCGTGTCCTCGTCACCATCGTCATCATCTCCAGCACCAGCTCCAGAACCCCCAGCCTCAGGAGCATCACCAGACGTTGGAATGAGAGGTTGTCGTGAAGATGACCGCTAATACGAGGCAGAAGATGGAGTAGGTTCCCAAATATCATCATGTCGACATCCCATCTTATCCATCAATCTTTTGATACTTAATTCAAACTTTTTGATGCTGGACTCAACTTTCCTTCCAATGTTGTTCACTTTCTTCTTCAACTTTCACAAATCATCCTTAACCGATTCCAATGTCGTCGCTCTCCCCGAACTAGATGGAAGTATCATAACTCCCTCGGGATGGAGGCGGAGGAGCAGAGCTAGAAGCTGCTCTCGGTGGAGGTGCTGGGCTAGATGCTTCAGGAGGTCCCCCTTTAGTCTGATGGAATGACTTGAGAGTGCTAACCGACTTAGCCCAAGTCACTGAGTCAATAGGCCCAAGGCCAACATCATACTTGTCACAAGATGTATCAACTCTATTTACTTGAAGAATCCTCATAATCATAACAGGGAATGGAAGTAGATCCCGTCGAGTGGCACCCTGAATCACGTGTATCATCCTTTGCCAGATCAGAAATGGAATGTTGATGTTCAATCCATGAGCCTGCTCGGGATGACCAAGTAGATATAGCAACACTAATCTCTCCCAACGGATCCTCTTTGTGCCGATAGTTGGTTGAACATTATAGCTCATAACCAAGTATAGCAAGTGATACTCAGGTAATAAATCATTGGATTCAATGTAACGATGAGTCATGTAAACACCGGCTTTGCATATAGCTCCAAGAATGATATCCATGTGAGTTGATGCTTGGAATCCTCCTGCCGTATAGAGAAGACCTGTAGTGTCCACATGCATCCCCAAGATCTCTCCAATATCATAGGGGGTAACTGGAAATCTCCTCTGACGCACAACAGTCTCGAAAATAAAAGTGCCTGTTTCATCATCTTCAGCAAGTACCTTTCCATT